>NW_010335108.1:70335-75462 GCF_000700745.2 Antrostomus carolinensis
TCTGTTGGTTTGTTGTGTGCTGCCCCTTTCTCAGGGCACTGCTGCCCCTTTCTAGACTGAGCAGTTTGTAAACACAAGCACATGGCAGTTGGAGCTAACTTGATCAACAAGTCTTGATGAACCAGAGTGCTCAAGTGCTCTCTTGACTGAATAAGACCTTTTGACTACCCTGTAATACCCCAAATTTTTACTTTTTAAAAAAAATTTAAAATACATTAATTTTCTAATGAAAGCAAAGAAAGCATTAGCTGCCTGTGAGTTGGTGTTGGTAAAAGAAGAATTTTAAATACTCACTCCTGCATTACTTTCAATGCCTTTAAATTGAAATAATACCGAGTAAGAAGTGCCAAGAATTTTAAGTCATCAGTGATAGATTGGGATGTTTATTCAAATCTAAATCTTTTGCCAAATTGAATTTACTTTTATGTGATGGTAAAGGCCAAATGAATCACGGCGGGTTGCACTGTGCATAGCGGTTTCATTACAGAAACTCATGTAAATGTCTCTCAGTCTGTGGACAGTTATTAATGCTTCTGTAATCTAGAGGTCTGCATCGTGTAATGAAACAGATGCCTAATGGATGGTGTTTTAATAGAAACTCTCCAAGGGCTAGTTTGGATCTTAGTCTTGTTTGTTTTGATTTTCATTAGGTAGCTGATTGTATGTGTGTGTGTCAGCATTGTTAAACAATGTTGTAAATCTCATGTGGGGAAAGCAGCAAATACACGTTTTTAGAAAAGTAATATGCCAGGACAGAATTTTTCCATGTTGTAGAGTATTTTACATCTTCTGAAAACTGATTTTTGGGGGCAACATTGATCAGCCTAATTAAGGGAAATAAAACCTCCTGACATGACAGGAGTGAGTTCGTGTCTATGTAAAACTTATTTCTAACTAAGCTAGTTCTGCTACATGATTTAGTATTTTTATTTAATGTCTGAAGGAAACGAGGAAAATTAAAAAATCTACTGGTATAATGGACAATATATCTAGTAATTCATTAAAGCAGACTTATCAGACTTATTTACTTGGAAATTCTCACTGCCTATATATATATGTGTGTGTGTGTGTATATATATATTTTAATTAAAATCTCTTCACTTCTTTATCTGAAATGCAAAATTAATAACTGACAAATAACATGGAGTTAATTCATTTTGCCCTCTTAATTGTATATTCCTTCTCTATGAACAGAAAGAAAATAAGCAATTGGATGGAATATCTTCTAATCAATTGAGTTGGTATTTTAATATTTGTAATTTTCTTGCAATATTCTTGCAATTGCTGGAGTTTGTAATGGGTGGAAACTACTGCTGCACTGCCAGAGAGGTTCAAGTAGACACAGGTGGTGAGCAGGTGAAGTGAGCTGCCTTCCCTTCTGCTTGTTCCCTATCAGTGAACTGGCTCTGGCCTTACCTTGAACCATGGTGGAAGCTGACAGTCTCCTTCATTGCCCTTTTGAAAGGCAGGGATGGATTTGTGTTTTTAGGAGAAAACTTTATGCCTTGTCTTCCACGTGCCCGTGTTTTTTTGAGATAATCGAGCATTTGCACAGCAGTGAAATCTGCCAGAAATCCTCTGTGAAAAGAAGGGAACTAAAAAGAGACATAACATGTTGCTTGGCTCATTCATGTTACCTTCAGCTGATTCTTTTTTCTAGTCTTATGTGCATTCTTTAACTTACAATTTATTCAGGAACTCATTTCTGGTACTATATTTGTTATTCTGCATGTAAATTGGTTACTATATTTATACCCCAAAAGATTTTGAGATGCGGAAGGCCCTCATTCTAAGGCTTCCAGTTCTTAGCATGATATAGAACCAGATCACAGTCATATTTTCTTGCAGAATAAATTAGATAATTTCATAAGAAGAAATGGCTATTTAAAAACCTGTGTTTCTTTAGACAAATATTCTGGGAGAAAACAAGTTAAGCATTTTATACTTGAGTATTTGACTGTTTTCCCTTGATTATTTTCTCAAAAAACCAATAAACTTTTAATTTATAATATTTTTCAAACAGTATGAGATTCTTAGTTATATGCACAATATAAATATGTTAATTGCTGCTAGTTTGGATTTCTACTAGCATTGTCTTACCAGCTAATTTTGAAAGGAACGTGATGTTGTGATTAAAATAGTTCCCATTCATGTTCACTGGAAGTATTTTTTGAGTGCCAAAACCATATGTCTGCATACTGTATTGTTCTGTAGAAATGAGAAATTCCACTTAATTTAGAGTTGATGAATTATTTTTTCCAAAATTAAACTGTAATTATGTTTTTGTATTGTGAACTCATTCTTAATTCATTGGTAATGCTAGATTGTCACAAATACAAGTTGTTTGCAAAATGAATGGTAGAAGTGGCAAAGCAACTAATTTACAGTCAAATAAGCTGTTACTCTGTATTTTTGCAAAGATTATTTTATATAGCTTGAAATTTCACACATTCATGTGCAATGCACTGATTTCATAAAATGAATGATTTCTCTTCATGTCTTCATCAGCCGAATGAGGGTCTTGGTGCAGTTTTGCCAAGATTTTGGTAACATTCTTTTTAATTGCTTTATAGGATGCTGCTTTGCAAATGATCATGTTTCAAATGGCATTTTCCACAACACTTCCTTTGTTAATTGCTTCCGTGTGCATACTCATAATCTTTAAAATGCAGTGTTTTCTGTAATAAACATTTCTACAGGAGTTCATGTGAATGTAGTGCAAGGAGGGGAAGATGACAGCAAATGTCATCAAAAACATTGCTGCCTTATTTTTTTTAATGAAAGTATTTTCAATGTGTAGCATATTTAATGTGTTTAGGTAAAGGTCTTTGCATAAAAGGCACAATACAAAATGATGCGTGAAAACTTCTCTTACTTTGAGTCATTATAAACTGCAAATCAGAAGTGGAGATAGAGAGAAAAAAAAATGGACTGGGCAATGGTCTGAGCAGTGTAACTTGTCTTTGAAAGCAGCCCTGCCTTGAGCTGCTGACCTGCAGAGCTCCCTTCCACCCTAAGTGGCTGTGCCATGCTATGAATGCTGAATTTATGTTTGCGTCTCCCAAGCACTGCAAGTGCTGTCACTATTGTAACTTTACTAATGAAACTGCTTGATAAAGATGTATCAAACTGATTAGTAATTGAATAGTAATGGTCACCCAGCTAGATTTTAGCACTGGTTGACTGAATTCTTCTGGAGAAATTTATGTGGGAGGCAGAAGTTCTACGTATGTTGTGCATGGGTTTTTACTTTAATAGTGTGCTAACTTGGGTAAAGAGGATACCTGGTCCTCCTAGTGTAACTTCCATGCAATTCTGCATCCCAGCAGGCAGGTGTTGTAAATTCAATACAGCAGGAGGAATGAAGAAACTTAAAAGCAGGGTACATTAATACAAAAAGCAGCTTGGGTTTTTTGAATAAAAATAAAGATACAGCAGAAAGTTGCTTGCATTACTGTTTTTTAGTTTGTGTTCACTACTGCCATTTTTACCACTAACATCCTTTTTGTAGAAAGTTAGTGTTATTTCCAAATATTTATCCACACTTTTTCAAGAACACCTTCAGAGACTTTTTTAAAAATTTAAAATATGACAGTTTTAGAATTGTTTTTTGGGGGGCTTTTTTTTTGTTTGTTTGTTTTTTTTAACTACTTCCCCCTACCTACCAGCATATGTGATACCATCACTTTGTCTCTTTGGATGTATACAGGCAACCTTACAAATGAAGGTTGTAAAATTCTTTTGTAGAGAAAAAGGTGAACTTCAAAAGGGAGAGACCTGTGGATACTACTATTATTTTAAAATAAAGACTTGGAAAGGTTGACATTTTAACCTTTTATTTCTAGTTAAAAGGCGGAATGAAATATGAGAATAACTGTCTCCTGTTGCCTGTTAATGAAAAAAATTCACAAGGTTAAGTTTCTCTGAAACATCCTTCTTGCTAAATAGAAGGAAAACATGGCTATTTATGATGAGAAAAGGTGATTTTTCAACCATAATCCTCCTCTGCCTGTCATGTGAGTGCCCATCTGAACTCAGGTTTTATGTATAGTTGCAAGAAAAGTAAAGCTGGTCTCTCACTTATTTTCTGGGATATGTCTCTTATCCCAGTAGCCCATTGCTTGCCACAAAACAGACTGGAGTAGTGCACTGGTTTGACTCTACACCCAGCACTTGAGAACTCCATCTCCTGCCTGGAGACTGATTTTTTGTTTGTATTTTGATACTATTTGTTTTCAAGGAATGCATGCAGTCTAGTAGATAGATTTTTAAATCTAAAAGGAGGCCACAAAAACAGCCTTGAATAAGTCTTCAACCCTTTGTCTAATTTCACTCTCAAGATTTCACTCCCATTACACTTGTTTGGGGAGAGTAACTTGGTTGTAAAGGAGAACATAACAAGCTATAGCGCATCATGGGATGAGGCCATCTTTTAACCAGGTTGACCACCACCAAAATGCTGGGATAAAGCACAGCACTTCAGTGAGTGTATTTTATCACTTGCAGTGATTTTCCTATGACACTGCAATGCTAACCAACCTGTTGAACATTGAGTTGTTTATGCTGCAGTTCCTCAAGATAGAACTTGAGCTTTTGGCACTGAAGAGATAAAACAGTCTTCCCATCTACATCACTGCATGTGACCCCTCTGAGAGGCGTAACTAACAGCAAACACACTGTCCCTTCTAAACACATCTTTCTTTGTTAAGAGATAATCACAGATATACTGCTCTTCTAAGAGTCTTTCCTGCTGGGACACTAGTTTATCTAGTTAAACTGATGAAATATTTATTCTTTAACCCACTATTACCAAAGAAAACCTCCTGTGCTGGTTTTTAGGTTTTCTTCCAGAGAACTACTTTATTTAGACACCACCACCAAGGGTAATAGTCATGTAACACTTTCAAGCAGCTTATATACCAATGAAAATCATATCCTATCATTTAGTGAACGACACTGATGAACTATGTGTTGCCCTATTCCCAAAAGAATCTATGAGACTGTGGTGGGTTGACCTTGGCTGGACACCAGGTGCTTACCAAGCTGCTCTATCACTCCCCTCCACAGCAGGATAGGTGGGGAGTAAATAAGACTGCCGGTCCTGAGGGAACTGGCAGATGAAGTTGC
>NW_010335109.1:0-8848 GCF_000700745.2 Antrostomus carolinensis
TTTTTTTTCTTTTTTTGACACGAAGCAGACAAAGCTGTTGTTTGTGATCATTTTTCTTAGTTTTCTTTTCCCCAGTAGTAAGAGCTTGCTCAGTTCACTGTTTCACCTTACGAAATATGTGCTTCCTGCAATCTGACTCCATTTGGGCTTTTATCTCTCAGATGGAAGAAAGTGAAGAGGAATGGGGGGTTCCTCATTGTCTAACACTACGAGGTCAACACCAATCCATCGTTGTTGCTGCAAGGTAATTCAGTGGAGACAACACACATGTAAACTATATTTCTCTGCAGCTTTCACAGCGGGACAGGTGGAAAAGCAGAGAGGCATCATTTTGTTTGGATTTGCTCCTAAAACAATTCCAAAGGAATATTCCTTGGTGAAAGCCACTTGTTTAAAAAAAAAAAAAAAAGTGAATGGGACAAAATGGAGTGGCCATTGTGCAAGTCAGAACCAAAACTAAGTTATTAGGAAAAAAAACCCTAGTATCTTGTGTCTCAATTTATTTATTTAAATGAAAAATAACCTCAGCTTTTGACTATTTCTTAGAGTTTGTTTTCAGCCTGTATGAAAGTGAATAAATCCTAAATTTTCATTGTTAGTACGCGTGCTGAAATGGACAAATGGACTGAGGACATTCAGATGGCAATAGACCTGGCGGAGAAAAGCAGTGGCCCTGCCCCAGAGCTGCTGGCTGGCAGCCCACCTGACAACAGTAAGTAAATGCTAGAGAGCAGGTTTTATTCACTTCTGTCAGTACGATTGGTGATTTTGCTTCTCAGCAAAATGGTGAAAAATGTTGGCCACAGGTCAAACTGATGCATTTGAAGTTGATTTTTATAAATATATTTATATTTATATATGTGCCATTTTAATGTTCTTGTTGATGTTAGCAGAAAGTTTCACTGAACAGAGAAGTGACTTAAGCGTAATAATTCCAGGAACTATTTAACGAGATTTGGGCAGTGCCTGTCCATGGAAGGTATTAAAAGCAGCAACAAAGCATGGTAGTTGGTGTTTTATTCTAACACCTGCAGAAACACGTAAAAAAAAAAAGAATTCTACCTAACATCTGCAGAAATGTGTTTTAAAATTAGTTCACAATATTGTGGACAGAATTGATTTGTTTAATTTTTCCAATTATATATGTTGTTGCATAGAGGAAGAAAGATGCTTTTTCCCTGCATTTCATAGAGTCTCCTGATGAAACTACTGTAGACCAGGAATCTGAGGACGACCTCAGTGCATCCCGCACCTCTCTCGAACGTCAGTCACCACACCGTGGCAACACTACGGTGCACGTCTGCTGGCACAGAAATACCAGTGTTTCAATGATCGACTTTAGTATTGCTGTGGAGGTATCTGCCTCAGAATGATCTGAACTGCAGCTCCAGACTCGCTCTTAAATGACAATTTCCTTTTTGCTCCTCCTTCATAAGTGCATTATTTCGTTGTCTCCTTTTGGGGAAGTTTCAGGCACACCTATTAAACTGAATCCCGTATCCTCAAATGATGGCTTAAACCATCAGTCAAGAAACACGTATCTGCTCCCTTAATGCATCTTTGTAAAATCAGTTAGAACAGTAATTTTCATAGAAGTAACTGTCCAAAAAAGTGCTGATGCCTTTTAAAATTTAAAGCAGGTCAAACTGTCTTAATGCTTTCAGTTACAGAGGCATTAAGTCGTTGCTCGAGCTGGAAGGATATTGTCTTTAGCTGCTGCAGCCAGAGTTTTAGTTATGTGTATTACTAACGTTCTTTCTTTACCTAGCCATCTTTCTGGAACCTTGTCTCATTGCTCAGTCTCATCTGCTTTTTCCTTATTTGCATTTTCCACCTCAAAATAAAAATCCTTTTTCCCCCCAATCACAGCTAAGCCAATTTGATACCCATTGGTTAATTATGTACTCAACAGATGAGATGCAGACATTGACTTTTCAAAGATTAAAGTGGAAGACTCCTAGTTCAGTGTAGGTTTTAGGATGAGGTGGTAAACCTGCTTATCTGTTCTTCCTTCGCCCAAGAGAGGCTCCGGAGAGCTCCAAGTACTCTCTCACAATCCTCATCAAATGCAAATGTATGCTTAAAGAAAACAGTGAAAGGAATCTTAAAACTGAGTTGGCTTCTGCTCACGAGGCAGCCCTCAGCCATCAGGCCACCATTGCTGTAGAGGAGACATACTGATGCAGAACATAGAGGTGCAAGGGCAGGCAATATTCACAGCTGGTGAGCTGCTGAAATGTGGCAAAGAAAATTACTCTGTACTAGAAAGGACTAACCCTAGAGCCTCATTTTGATCCTATACAGGTGGATTTTCAGCTCTTGACACCCTTATGTCCTGCAAGGGAGTAATGGTTCGGCACAGAACAAGGTCTCGTATTTTTCCCCAAAGCAGAGAGCTTGTTTTAAACAGATACAAAATGTGAACCGGTGACTAATTCTAACAATTAAGACATTTAGTTAGGCAAAACTTTTGGTCTGAGATCAGTGCTCATTGTTCCTTATTTTTATTCCTCCCTGTGCCTCGAATGCAAACAAAGCAGCGAAGACCAAACACACCCTGGGGACGTAGGTTGTTCTGTGAAAACATCTCCAGCTCCACTGCTGTTCCATGCGTGGCAGGTTACACTCATGCTCACGTCATTCTGTTGGTGGCTGTCACTTCAGCATTATCGTTTATTTTCTTTGTGTCTCTCCCTCCTTTCTGTCTCTCTCATGGTAGAAGATCCTCTCTCTGTCAGTGACTGTCCTTCCCTACCTGCTGGACTGATCAGTGATCAGCGGCCTGTTTCCATTTCATATGTCTGCTGGTACCGAATGCAAAGCCTGTCCTTTTATGATATCCTCCAGAGTAATGAGGTAACAGAAAATTAAGGAGTACACCTGTAACTTAGGGCAAGGAGGCAGCAGTCCAGATGTCAGGGAATGGGATGATTGAAAGCCAAAGGCTTTAATTTATATCCAAGACTGTTTAAAACAGAACATTTTCAAGAACATTTAATTTGTAGCAGATAAATCAGGACCACCAGACTTTGAGTATTAAGCTTTACAGATTATTAGCATCTGCATAGGAATGATTTTGATCCAGATGAGAGCCCTTACAGTCAAGAAGGAATGGGAAGTAATTAATGATTCACTGAGAACTCCCCTTCATGCACAATGATGCTGGACTTCACATCTTCGCTATGTGAAGAGCAGCTAAGACTCAGGTAAACAGTCCTTGCTTTTGAAATCTTTTAAAAGTTACCTTGTGAACTCACTGGGTCCTGAGAGCTCAATCTCTGTCTGCGGTTCTAAAGTATGTCATAATTTTCCTTTACATCACAAATTCATGTCAGACTTTCTGTTTCCATTACTCGATTTAAGTATCATTTTAAAACAACAAAGCCAGACTAGGGTAACAAGACTGACTGATGTTTGGTAATATATTACTGAAAGCCACCTCAATTAAAAAAAAAAATAAGTGTAGTAGCTTGAAGTTTTTGGAAATACCCAGCTACAAACCACAGAAGTATGTTACATAGAGTACTACCTAGCAATAGAAAAATGCAGAAGAAAAATAGGCCCCATTCAACCACAACATTTTCACACTCAACAAGGTCACACACAACCAGCTAAAAGCAGATAATTTTTCTTACGCTAATTAAACCACAGGTACCTTTCACTGTTTGATTTGGCTACTTCTGATCTGTTTCAGAACCAGCTGTCTGGAAATCTCCTACGAAAATTCAAAAACAGCAACGGGTGGCAGAAGCTTTGGGTGGTGTTCACCAACTTCTGTATGTTCTTCTATAAATCGCACCAGGTAACACAAGTGTGTGTGGCTGGAGAAGACCTTTTGGTTTTTCAGAATGGCAGCAGAGGGCAAGCGGACATGGGTCACGGGTGCTGTAGGCGAGAGAAGCGGGTGCACTGGTCATGGCTACACGGCCTTTACTGCTGCTGGAACAGGGAACAGAGCTCGTTCTCAGTCTGCTCGCTTGTCAGTTGAAGAACACGTGCTTGTTTCCTAGAACTTTGAACAGTCACAGTACATATCGTCCCTAAAAGTACTACAGCTCAGAAATTGTGGTGTGAGCTTAAACAAGAGTTTTCCCTTGTACAAATTCGGAGATTATTACCATTTAAAACTTAATACTGACTTAGAAACTTGGTTTACTATCACTGACACTAAAGTCAAACCACAGAACAGTGGCCAATGATTAATCCATCTGAGCAAACAGCCCACTGTGAAAGGAGGGGTTTTTCTGTCTAGAATCTGTTGGACCTTTGAATCTCTGCATTAAAGCAGGGAGCAAGCACAAAATAATTCCAATTGCTACGTTGCGCTTTCATTGCTATAGAAAGCCTTAATGCTACTTTCTGCACTAAAAAAAACCCCAAAAAACCCCCTCCCACCAAAACCAACAGTGATTTGGTTGATCACTGATTGATATTCTATGTCTAAACAGGATAAAGAAATGATTTGTTCATACATGTCATGCGTGAAGTAAAAAGATCTAAGCAATGAGTGCTGCAGAGTAGCCATCCCATTTCTAAAGGAGTAGATGTTTGCAAGCCTAGGATGAACACAGGATGAACACACGTGGTGCCTTGCAGATGCTAAATGATGGAGTTTTATGTTTGTCAATTTGAAAATAGTGGGAGTCCAAGATTTCAAACAGCTTTCTTATGGGGAAATACTGATAAGAGCAGCCTGCAGCAGATCCTTCTGAGATGGGTCTATAAAGATGGGCAAGCTGAAACTACCAATTAAGACCTTTGCCATTGTATAAAGCTGGTCTTTTTTCCACGTGCATGTGGAAATGCAATGGTGACCTTTAAATGAGCATGTATCTCTCTTCCATTTTATTTGTGCTCTTTTTACTTAAGGGCATTTGATCTCATGGCATTTTTGATCATTTCTTTCAGGACAATCATCCTTTAGCCAGCCTTCCTTTATTGGGATATTCACTTACCATTCCTTCCGAATCTGAAAACATTCACAAAGATTATGTGTTCAAGTTACATTTCAAATCCCACGTGTACTACTTCAGGGCTGAAAGTGAATACACATTTGAAAGGTAAGTCTGTCTTCTGTGAGAGGGAATTCTGTAAAATTCCAGGATTTTTTTTCCTGAACAAGGTTAGTAGATGCAAAGTTTAGTGAATTGATTCAGTAATATAAGCAAGTAGTTCAGCATAATAGAGAAAGAACCCTTTAAAAATTTAAAAGACATTTTAAACCTGATAATGCTAGAAACAGGTGGTTGGTTTTGATAACATGGTAGCTGCGATAGTAATCACAACAAGTCCTGCTTTATGTGCAGGAATTATCCAGTCAAAATTGATCAGGCTGGCTGCACAGGGCACTCTGTGTGTCAGACTTCAGGAAGCATGTGAACAGATCACAGGACTTTTCAGTAGCTGTGCAAGAAAACTTCACTCCCTCTAGTACAACTGGGTGGCAAATCCACACCTGAAATTCAATTCTGATTTGTCACAGAAGGGCTGTTCTTACTATGTATTTCTGCCACTTCAGCATGTAATTTTTACAGTTCCCACTGAATTTCAGATACATGGAGAGCCAAGAAACAGGCATTAACTACTCCTCCTAAATTGTGGTCTGAAGTTAAAGAGCTAATTAATTTAGCTCTTTTATATGAAGCATTAACATGTCAAAAATCTTAAAAATCTCCTCTCTTATTGGAGAAAGCTACTCTTAAGTTTTAGTCTTGTCAGTTTAAAGCTATAAATAAGGCAAATTGTGTGAAAGGGGTGATTAAACAAATTAGTAGAATAGGAAAAAAAACACAAAAGCTCTCTCTCAGTTCTAGGAAAAATAAGTAGGACCTGCAGCTAAATCACATTCTTTCATGCTAGAATGGGTCTCAGCTGCTCATCGCCTGGACCATCCAGGAGGAGAAAAAAAAAAAAAAAAAAAAAGATTTGGGATCTGCAGAACAAGGAAAACCACCACTTAGTTTATTAATTTTGGGTCCTGTCCCCCCTGTTTATCCTCTCTAAATCTCTTCATATATGCGTTTGGCAGTCATTTGGATCTAGAGCCTCTTGACTTCAGATAGACTTAGGAGTAAAGTAGCGAGCAAGATGTTCCCATAGGCACTGAAAATAAAACTGTGTACAACTAATAGCACAGACTGTATCCTTCAAGGAATCTTTCCTTAGGAATTGACCTTTCTTTTGCTTGTGCCTCCTCACAGATGGATGGAAGTGATCCGAAGTGCCACCAGCTCTGCCTCACGCACTCGAGCTCTGAGTCACAAAGAGCCTCACGCCTATTGACGGCTGAACGAGCCGCTGTGTTGATTGTCCAGCAGCTGCTGATTTTATAGAGGACATTTGAAACCCTTTTCTCCCTCCAAGTTTAGTAAAACTTACAGTTTGGTAAAAGAAAAGAAAGGTTTTGCAGAAACTTTCACAATTCTTCAGCAAAACTGTTAAGTAAGTTCTCCATACGTTCAAACTAGCTTACCATCATCCCAGTGGCTGCGGTTCGTTTCATGTCGTGTATTTTGTCATTCTGTGCTGTTTTTAGCTTGTGCCAGTATTAAAATATTGTCCTTATTAGAGTGCCAAATGCCAAAAGACATTTTGTTGCCTCAAAGATTGCACCTGAAAAAACGAACTTCACAATCTGACACCTTTCTTCTCTGAGGCAAACACTATTTCTTCTCTTTTCATAAAAATATATTATTTTTTTTTACCATGTTAATCTGTAGACTGCTGGATTTTTAAATGTAGATGGACTTTCACAGTATAGAATATAATTATATATACAACAAGCAGTCTAACAGGAATGAGATAACTTTCAGGTTTCATTTTTTTCCCAGTCTTTCTCCATTTAATCAGCAAAGAATTACTAATTTTCTGTCTTTAACAAGGCAACAGTTTACAGCTCATTCTCATTTCCCTTTGGGGTTACAAATCCATGTGGTATCAACAAAGTATAGGATTCTTATCTAACCATTTTCTTGGTGCAGGTTGACCAAATTGTTCATCTGTTGGCTTTGAAAAAAAATGAATACTACTTGCAAGATGAAAAATTTTTAAAATAATCCAGTGCAATATTATTTGGGCTGTTAATGTACTGTGAATGGTATGTACAAGAAGAAATTAAAGGCTGTGGTGACATTCTGCTGTTTGTTTTACAGACTTGAAGGAAAACCTGTATGCTAGGAGAACGGCAGCTTTTTGTGATTAATTTGTAGAGTGTTTCAGTAGCTACATTGCTGTAAGCTGGGGGTGCTGTTGAAGCCCCAGGTATCCATCCCGCCTGCTACGCATCCTGGGGTGACTTTCTTGTTGGAATTTCAGTCTCGCCCCCGTGCTCCATACAGAGGGTGACAGATACGACCAGCACAGAAATACCCATTTCGTAGACGGGGCTTTAACCTTAGCTCACACTGTATTTTGGATCAGCTGTTGGCCCCCTCAGAAGGTTGGCAGCACTCAGTCTACTGCTTAGATGCTTTTTCTTATGTTTTAAGAAACACTTCATTGTGAGGGTGACATAAAACTTCCATTAACAGGAGTTCAACGTGCTGAAACACACCTGTCACCATTATGGGCCTTATAGGAAACCCAGTGCTAGGCAGTGGGGCCTGAGTCAAGATACAGGAAATGAAGCTGGGACAACTCTACTTTTATTTTGTCTAAGTATTCACTTTGTTAATGGCTTAGCTATGTGCGATGTGTAAAATGGCTGACAGCTTTGCTCACAACAAAAGGGAATAAAATACCTCAGAATACTACATACCTATTGCTGTTTCAGGGCAGTAAACCCTTCTTTCTCTTCCCCACCCCAAACAAGGAGATAGATTTATCTCGCTATCCTACGAAGAGGATGGGCTCCCAGCCCCGTGTGACAAGCAGCAGTCCCTGTGGTCAAATCTGAGGCACTGGAACAAAGGGAAACAAGTATTTCAGCACAGTTCCTTCAGCTGTGGGGAAACCTTCAGAGGCCCAGGCAGGTGCCTTGTTGCAGTTGCTCTTTTCCTGAGCCATTGCCCTGAGTATCAGTACAGATATAATAAGCACATCTACCCTACAGCCGTGTCTCTATCCCTTTACAACATAATGAAGGACAAAGAAAGTAGGAAAATCTAAAGAGTGTTTTTTCCCAATGGCTTGTCCATGCCAAGCCTGTGACCCTGCTCTGTGGGGCCAAAGTGAGTGACATCAACCACCTCAGTGAACCAGGGGTGTACAGGAGCTGTAGTGCTTCGAGACTGACCAGGAATGTGAACAGTGATCTTTCTTTCTTTACAGTGATGAAAAGGGGCAATCACACAGCATAGGTTAACAACAACTCAGCAGCAGCCTACAGGTCTGGAGAAACAAAGCTGAAGAAGCAACAGCACATGATGTTGCTATGAAGTAAAGAGCTGCAAACCTTTTCCCCCCAAAAAATTATTACTGAGCTGTAAAATAATATCTGCAAAGCCTTACAGGCTGGGGCTCTGTGTCTGGCCTTTAGAGCTGTTATCTAACACTGAAAAGTTTTGGGGAATTTTTTTTTTTTTTAATGGAAGTTCTGTTGAGGGCCATACACCTAATTGAGATAAAACTGAATTTTTATTTTAGTTCACTGGGGCCTGTAGGATACAATCCTCTTCATTACCACTATCTGCTGCAGTAGTTTATCCTGAGCTCGCAAAAAGAAAGGCTTTTATTTACATTCTTGAGCTCAACTACCACCTTTTCTAAGTATGTTTCATTTTCATACAAAGTAAGTTTGAAAAATAATTTTTCTGTAACACAGAATCACAGAATGGTTTGGATTGGAAGGGACCTTAAAGATCATTCTGTTCCAACCCCCCCTGCCATCAGCAGGGACACCTTCCACTCG
>NW_010335109.1:9005-35452 GCF_000700745.2 Antrostomus carolinensis
TTTTGTTCATTACCGCCCCTTACCACCAAAAAAAAAAAAAAAAAAAAAAAAAATCGCACTACAATTCTGTTTATCATGACAGCAGAGACCAAGCCAGCCTGTGGATGCAATTTCAGAATATCCACCTGCTTCATCATTCAGTGCTTTCACTTTTTAGTATTCTCTTTTTTTCTACAGAAAACAGGTTTAAAATGAGGGGTTTTTTTCTTATTTTTACCAGTGTGCTCTCTAAGTGCTGTCATTTGCCAGCATTTTTCTAGTTCTTTATTCCTAGCATTAACCCAAAACTGAAATAATGGTAAAAGAACAAAAGTGAGTGTCTTGACGTTTGTAACCACTTATTTTTAACCCTGAGTCACAGCCTACTGCTGCCCATCTCATCAAGCGAGGATGGAGACACACAGGGGCGCTGGGTGCCAGGTTAGGAGCCATGACCAAAAACACCAGACTCGTGTTCCAGCAGTGGGAAAGTAACCTCAAACAGGTCACTCCAAGAGATTTACACTTCTTGTTATTAGTCACCATGACTAATCAGTTGCCAGCTTCAAATAATGAGCACATAAAAGCAACACAAGAACTTTATTGCCACAGAAGTTGCTCCACATGTAACAGCATCAGCAAAGCCTCCGCTCCTGTGGATTACTGTCCACAAGCCTAAGCAGCTCCATCCTCTCTCTGCTGCCTAACTAAACTTGCATGAAGATATGAGTATTAATTCACCTCAGGCCTACCTATTTTCACAAAATTTTAATTAAACACTGTTGAGACCTCAATCCCTTTGTAAATTCAGAAACCAGCCAAAAAATGACAAACTGAAAGAGAAGAAATCTTGATAAAGGCCTCTGACTAGAGAAGAGAGATCTCACAAGGAAAACTCGTTTTGGAGACAAAACCAAGGGCAATATCCCCACAATTCCATCAGCCAAGAACAAAATATGAAACAAGCAGGACCTGAAAAGCCTGATTTTGGCCACTTTCTTCCTTTTTTTTTTTTTTAAACAGGACCACTCCCTCAAAAGAAAAAAAAAAAAAGCATAAATATGGATGTATAGCTACACAACTGCAGTTGCCAGAGCACAAAACAACCCACCTCTCCTCTCCCTGGGGGACATGGAAACATTGGTAGAGAGAAGAAAAAATTGGAAGTATGGCACACATTTTTTTTTTAAACAGAGGAATAATAAATATAATTACAGGAGCGGAGCTGTCTCACAGTTTGTCACTGGGTTATCTGGGTAATTAAGGATGTGATGTCTGGGGTTAAGCTAATGCCACCGGCAGGATGGGGGAAGATGAAGCAGGTTTTAAATCACTGCCATCTGTAAATGGGCACGTTGTCTTACTATAGGACAAACTGTAATATAGAACTGCATGTATTTAACCAAAACAGTATACTATCAATCACTTATATGTGTAGATTTACAAAAAAAAGCTTAATCAAGAAAAGAACTAAACTTCCCACATGGCTGGGCCATCTGTGAGATAAGCTTACTGAATTCCCAACAGAAAAAAAAATACTCTCAACATTCTTGCTCGGCAAGTGGTGTCTGAGTTTAAACAAGAGTTCTCTCTTGTGTAAATTCTGAGATAAGAAACCAAACACCAATTTATAAACTTTCTGCTTCACCGTTACTGACACCTGGGCAATAACTGAGCCAGAAACCCACACGTGCATCCCCTCCTGGGAGGAGGAGCCCCCCAAATCTCATCTTACTCACCACTCAGATGGCAACATTTCATTAAACTTCTCCCTTTTTTATTTCTAGGTCATGTAGTTTACAAGGAGTTTTATTATGTTGGTGTAGAGTGACAAAAGTAAAATTTAAATACACAGTTATAAACAGGCAGCAATATTACAGAAAACAAGATATATACACTTTAATTGTCCTCTGTAATCACGCTTTAAAAGAAGGCAGAAAACCATTACATACGATTTGTCTACTGCATATGCTCAGTGCAATTACTAGCACATCTGCAAAATATAATTAAAAAGAGCAAGCTTGCAGATTTGTGCTATACTTTAAGCTCCTCCCCAGTAACTTACTTACAAAAATAATTTGCAACTGTACCACTCCTTGCAGCACTTCTCATAATCTTCCAATGGTGACATTTTTGAAGGCAAAAATATGTTTCCTTAGAAGTAAGGCTGATGTAAAACTATTACAAACTGGTACCACGTCTTTTAAAAAATAAAATGGAAGGCCACAGAAAGCAGTAAGAGCAAAAGGAGACATTTCACAAGTACATTAAAAGCAGGGGCAGATGAAGGGGTTACAGCGGATCAAGTAGGACGTGAGCTCCCAACGTGCCAGCAGCTTTGCAGGTAAGTGCCCGTGTGCCCACTTCTGCCTTCCCCCTCCGCCCACCCCTCCCATGCAGCGAGGGGGGAACACCCCAGTGAAACCCCTCCACAGGAACCGGCTCATCTGCCTGTGACCGCACAGACGTGCACAAGACGTTTGGAGCAGCAAAGGAACCACGGCCCTGCAGAGAAAGGGCTGCTTTGGTAGCGCGCCCAAAGCATCCTGCCCTGCACTGATCATGCCATCGTCCTTCAGCACACTGCCCATCAACTACAAAGTCAAAATTAAGTTAAAAAAACAGATTACACATCCAATGCTTACAAAAAGCAAGCCTGCAGCTCAAATGACTGCCTTTTTTTTAAAAAAAAAACAGTGAGTTGATTTACTGCCTCATCTTGAAATCCCTGACAAATAAGCAGTTCCACTGATTTCAATGTTTGCATAAATAGGGCCAGCTTGTCGCTTCCTATAGTCGAGGCTGAGTGAGGAAGTACTACCTGCACAGAAAATTCATCAGTGCAACATCGTAACACACAAATGCTTTTAGCATGAAACAACCTCTCAAAAGTATCAGGATGCTGCTTTTTCTTTCCGAAACCGAGGCCCTGCTTCTTTCAAACAAATCTCCTGTTACCGACACCAATCGGATTTTTAAAGCATTGATAGTTTTCAATAGCAAATGATTGTAACTTTACATTCAAGATACAGCACACTTTTTTCAGTGAATCTCAGTTTAAGATAGTCTATATTTAAATAATTTGTTTTACATATAAAAATACACATCTCTACCATAAATGAAGTCTTGTCTTTTTCTAAATGTCCTAGCCTTTTGGCCAACTGTCCTTGCTTTATAGAATCATAGAATGGTTTGGGCTGGAAGGGACCTCAAAGATCATCCAGTTCCAACCCCCCTGCCATCAGCAGGGACACCTTCCACTAGACCAGGTTGCTCAAAGCCTCATCCAGCCTGGTCTTAAACACTTCCAGGGCGGGGGAATCCACAGTTTCCTTTGGCAACCTGTTCCAGTGTCTGACCACCCTCACAGTGAAGAACTTCTTCCTAATATCTAATCTAAACCTGCCCTCTTTCAGTTTAGAGCCATTTCTCCTTGTTCTACCATTAACTGCCCTTAAGGTCTGGCTCATCTTAGGCACCTAAACCAAGGGAAGCATTCATCAAGAAAATTCTCCACAATCTGCTCAGAAAAGTATTTCCTCAACATACAGTCCTACAACACAACTAAAATGCAACTCAAAAAAAATGTATGTCTAAGTTTTAAAATGATTGTTCAAAAATAGCATACTTTACAAATTCATTTAATTTGCTGACTAAGAAATTCTTGAGATTCCAGCCAGCATCATAAATTTAACTTCCCCATTAAATCTCCGAGTTCTGTGCATCTCCAGGTAAGCTCGCTTTAATTTCAAATCCTTAACACTAGCAGAAGACTGGGGAAAAGCTTCCATTAATCAAATATTTATAGTTCAAATGCCAACACATCTGTTTATTTCCATGTGCTGTGACAGCACATACTTACTGAATGGCTGAACGTTTGAATATTGAGATGTCAACAGGTGAATTTCCCACTGCCCTGTGTTCAGATGCACCCTTCTCCAACAGCAGAGCTGAATTTGTTTCCTCAAGGGTAAGCCTAGCCTTAATTCTTAAAAGCACACAAAACAACACATCTAAAGATATTAATCAGAGAGGAGTTAGGAACTCAAACTTGTGCATTGTTCAATTTACCTTAAATTCGCTGAGCCACAAAGGAAAACCATTACCTCCCTACGCCGGCAAACATGTTGTGTCTAAGATATGGCTCCAAGAATGAGTGCAGAGAGATACACCCATTTCTCTCAACTGTTGTTTCAACCTGGTCAGAAGTTTCATAGCTCTGTCAGCATGACAGTGGCCTCTAACTGTTTAATTAGTAAATTAATAGTTAAGGCTGTTAATATGCATAGAATAAGGGCTACCATGGTGATGTGAAGTCTTGCAAGGAGACCTCACCAGCTTCCAGAATGGTTAGAGAACCTGGGTCTTTTTGTACTAAGCCAGGTAGATATATCCGTACTTTTAAAATTGTAATCATTTCTGTTCCAAAACTCATATCTATATTTAAACAAAAAACAAAAAACCAAAAAACAAACAGGTAAGTTACCTCACTGTCATGCAAAACATAAAATCATCGATTTCTTCATTAAAAACAAGGCAAAAATGCTCTCTCAGCTACCAGAATAAGCACCACCTGAACACAGCCTTGGTGAAACAAACCAAGGTAAACCCTCAGAGTAATGTGAAGGAAAAACAAACAAACAAACAAAAAACCCAAACACCTAATCCTGTGTGTGTAACTAGTGTTACTGCTTCCAAGAACTAGAAAACCTTAAGTCACAGCTATCTGGGAGCACTCACAGGAACAGTGGAAATTTCAAAATTCAGAATTTTCAAGAAGTAACTTTTTTTTAGGGAGACAAGTAATAACAGGACATAGCACACAACCCTCAGGCTCAGTTTTGCAGTCTTTCTGTCTAACGTCTATCATTTTTGGTAAAGAGATGCACAGAGTTAGGCAGAAATACCACATATTGAATATATGGGTAATTTTTCTTTTATAATGCAAGACATTCATTTTAATGATAAAAATAGGCATGACAAAGAAATATCTGCCACTGTCTCAGAGCCAATGTCTTCATAAGATATTTCAGAATAAATGTAGATAATAAAGATTTATTTGTGTGAGCATTCAAACATGTTTAGGTGAAAAAAAGGTTGTACCTGAATTTCACTACAAGCTTCACAAATACCTATTACTAAAACTGAACAATACATATGGTTCAGAATTTGCATTGGCACAATTTAAAACTGAAAACTTGAAAGAGCTCATTCTTTAAGAAAAACAATAATTTAAATTTAAAGTTTTGAGAGACGAGGTGTAATATAGATGAACAGAATATAGATGAATAGGAAGAAATACTGGAGAAAGAGAATAAAATTGTGTCTTTGCTGAGGTACGAACAGAAGGTTCCATAGTACAGGATTAACTCTTTCCATGGCAAATCCTTCACATATGAAAATCAAACCAAGATTCACTTACACATAATTCAAAATTTACATGTAATGAAGGCAAGGCAACAGTCAGAGTTATGGCCTGTCAAATATTTACCCCACTAACATTATCTACAGAAGCACTTTACCATTTTGTACACAGTGATTCCTTATGCACATTGAAAAGCTTTCAGTTAAAAAAGACATTATATACATATCTCTACACAATTCCAACAAACATACTCCATCTCCCAGTGGAATTCTTAAAGCAAGATACCTGAGGTTTCTCAATATCTTCAATTTCTCTATCACAAACCTAAATATACATTTCAGATTTTACAAAAAGACACCTCCCTGGAATATGTGCATTATCATTAAAAAAAAATTATAGCTTTAAGGAGCTGAAAATGACTGCCTCCAAATGAGAGACTTCATTTTCACTCTTGCACATTTAGGAACGTCCTTTCACCAAAGGGCATTCCAGTGCGGTGCAAGCCTTCAGCGCGGACACCACGGGATCTCTGTTGTCTTAGAGAAGTCAGGAACAGTACATCAGTAGGTTGTGGTACTTCCTCCAGCTAGTGAATATCTGAAGAGGAAAAGAAACACTTATTCATGGTGACTTTCAGAAGGGTGTTCTACAACAAGCAGCGACTAGAAGTTATTCCATTGTATGCTGTTGAAGTTCCAGCCTTTTTCCTTGTGGAATGACACCCACCACTGCTTGTCATGCTTCAAAGACAAAAGCCACGGAGCTGAACAACATGTAAAACACACCCTATGAGAGTATCAACGCTTTTCTAATGAACAGCAGCAACCTGTGTGTGCTCAGGCATGTTACTGAGGAGTATATGATGATGTAAGAATTCTGTACACTGGAGGCAACATTTTGCAACTCCAACTTTCCTACTTGGCGAGTACATCATTATCTTTCCAAAATATTACTGGGGCAGGAAACCTGTACTTCTTGGTCTAAGCAGATTCTTAAATCATCCAAAGAAAGAAGCACATGTTTTAATCATGTTAAGCTTTCAATAAACTTTATAAAACATCAGAGATCAAAACTGGAGGGGGAAGGTAAATGGATTCATTCAAGTTATTGTGCAGCTCTTCTGAGGGTCCCAACGATTTCATTCAGATAAACTTGGGAAATCCAGTTTCAACCAATTGTAAGGGGAATTAAAATCTCAGAAGCATGTTGTTGAAGAGCCACCTTCAGTAGTTAACTATCAAATTGAGAGGATATTGCAAGTGGATACAATAAATGACTTAATGATGTAAGACAGCATACTTCTTGTAGTAGTCAAACAAGAAGAAATTATCTTTTCAAAAGCTGACTAGCTCCAAAAATAGTTTTATCCATGAGGGATAACAACTAAGCCATGGAATGGTTCAAAATCCTTTTTAGGGGAGATCCTGCCATTCATTTCTTTCACTCATTTTCTGGAAGGAGTGGTAGTCATGATCACATACTAGCTGAGTATCATCCCTGGAATAAGAGAAAGTTCACCCAAATGTGACCCATCAACAAACATTCTTTATGAACATTTCTTTCTCTCCTTCAAAGAAAATGAAGTGCCTGCCCTTCACTGTTACAACAAGATATTATGACCAAGAACAGCAGGCCAATGAAGCAGAACAGAAGAAAAACAAAATGCTAAACAGGTCTATAAAGGGTTCTGAAGTCTATCTCCTAGGACAAAAATGATGACTGTTGCTATTGTGACAGAAGCAAGTAAGATCATCTACAGCATCCACAAAAGAAGTGCCCAGTGGAAAGCCTGTCTCCACATGGTCATTTTCAGCTGCAATTGCAGCATCAAAAGTCTTTGAGGTTCCCAGTTCCAGGAAGGCCTTCTCCCAGGCTGATAGAAATCTGACATAGAAATACTGGACTGATGAAAGACCAGGGTCAGTTTTGGAACCCCTAATGGAAACAAACTGAGATGGAAGCTCCAGAAATTCTTTCAAGCTTGCCAGGATCAAATGAAAGGAGAATGAGGACATCTGGCATCAAGGAGTGACCTTTTAGCACTAGAGATGCTGACTGGGCTTCATGCTTAACAGCCCAGAAAGCAAGAAACATGATTGCCTGCAGATTTCTTGGCATTAATTTTTACTTAATGACGAAGCATCAGCCTGGAAATCCTCTCCTTTAACTTCAGAAGTGTGAATTCTTAAACTTTACCAAGCTGTGGTTAGAGACAGTATAGGGGAGATGACCCTGCTCAGGGTGATCTTTCTCAAGGTAGCAGTCCACGATTAACCATTGCCATGGGTTTTTTCTAGTGCAACACAATCCAACCTGGATGGTGCAGATTCACAACAGTTGCAGACTACTTGATTCAAGGTTGCATTTAAAGCCTCCTCAAGCAGTAATTCTGAAATGTTTACCCCTGATCTTTTCTCGTGTAGCATTTAAAAGAACAGCAAATTGAGTGTTTGTTAAGCATGTGTTCCTAACCTAGGCAGTTAGAAAATCTCTTATGAAATTTGTCCTTTTGAAGTAATACAAAAAGTTGGCTTTGGAGTTGACACCCCCAAAGGCCATACCGAGTATCTTTAACGAATGAACAAGCAAGGAATCACTTACTGTGTGAATGAAAGAAACACAAACTAACTGAACAGTCCATTTTTCAAAGTGGGTAAAAGAAATTAAGAGTGACACAGAGCATCCTCTGCAACATACATCCAGACACTAAGAAAGCATGAACGTCCTGTACAAGAACTGCAAAGGCAAAAGGCTGTCCAGTCTCACTGACACACAGCATACACACCAAGAGGGTGTACATTCAACACAACGAACACATATATGGGCTATGACCTGAAACTAGAAATTAGAACTGCTGATGCGATTGGCTTTTTTTCCTACTAAGTAAACACAATTGTACAAAATACCAGCACAAGTGCTTTTTCCTCTATTATAAATGGAAATTAAATCTTTCCATTTAACACTAGTCAAATATTTTGTAGAGTCAGATCCATAATTTTCTCTAACCCTTAGTGAAATAGTTTCAATACCTCTGAAGCCTCTGCACCAGGTGTGACACCATGTCATCTGCAAAGCCCGGACAAGCCTCTTCAGCTAAATAAATAGCCTTTCTCAGTTCTTCTATGGAATCTGTGTTACCACCACACACTTCACTCTTCTCTTTCAACTGAAACAAAAACAGTAGGCGATATATTAGGAAGATATTCATAAATATTTCTATAAACAATATAATGCAAAAGCCTGTTAGGAAGTGACCGTCAGTGTCAAGAGCTGTTTTGTAGCATCCTCTTAAGCAGGACGGAATCAAAGTCATTTCTTAGGGGAAAAAAAACCTGGTGACAAAAATACTCCAGTTGGAAGCTGACTGTGCTTATGAGTGCTTCAGACCAAAGAGTTTGAATTGTTTACACAGAACTGAAAGAACACTGAAGTATTTTTGTACATATTTCTCTAAAAATTATTCAGTTAGTTTTAGAGTCATCTCTGAATGCGAGACCTACAGCCAGTCTGCCCTTATGCCATTACTGCCAGTAATGAAGAAAGCTGAGCTTGAACAAATGGAAAGTTTGAGTCACTTCCTTGGATATAGTGTTGGCATGCATTCACTTTTGGCCCTACTTAAGTACAGCACAGGGGACTGTCACATGGAATAAGCATGATCTCCAGAAAGCAGCAGAAAGCAGAATTCACAGATCAAGATGATTTTTAGTTCATACATTCTGGAGGGAACAAAGTGACAGTGAAGCTCTTCAGAGATGTCCAAGCACTAAAACAGCCTTCAAGGGCTTTCTGAAGTGGACTTTCAACAGCTGTCAGGAACTACAGCTCAAGAGTTGCCATCAGCATTGAGGAAAGGTTTTTCTTTAAAAAAGGAACCCGAGTCTTGCAAGGGAAAATATAAAGGAAATAATAATTGTTCTAGTTCCATATTTAGCACTGGCTTGTAAATATGTTAGGGCACCTCCTGAGAGCAACTCAGGTCTCAACAAAAAGAAATCAAGAGGACTCTGTGTGTACAACAGCTGGGGTACAACCACAGCAGTAAGAAGGCTTCTGCACTCTTCTTGGCTGCTGCTTATGCTCTTTTCATTACATCCAGGATGTTCAAGAGCGAGATCGTGCACACAAAGCATAGGTAACAAGAAGACACAAATGCCTTTTTTTCCCCAGCAATAACTAAACCTTTCTTAGTCTAAACTGGGAAGTCATACCTTGAGGACAAGATTACAGAAGTAGACAATAGTGGGAACATTGCAACAAAGGACACCTCCAGATAACCAGTCTTTAAAAAGAAACCCAGAATGAGTCACTGCATGTGGTATTCTGCCAGCATCCTCTGATAAAGCAAAAGAGACCACACCAGGGTGGTAGCTGGTCACTGAAGATCACAAAACTGACAAGCATGACAACTTTGTTCATTTTCCAGGTGTGTTTTAACTTCTGTTGTTGGGGGGGGGGGTTTCTTTTGTTTGGGGTTGGCTGTTTTGTTGTGGGTTTTTTATTTGTTTGGTTGGTTTTTTTCATTGCTTTGCTGAGGTGCACCAAGCTTCAGATTACGACCAGCAACACAGAGAGGCAGGGCCCCATAGATGAGCAAGCCACTTCAGCCAAGGTTCCTAAATTGTATCAGAGTTCAACTGAAACAGAAGGATGCAGAGCACAATCTTCCCCTGTAAGATTACTTAGGGACAGCAGTTCCTTTTTACATTTGTCTTCTGTGCCAAAAGCTTTGAAGCCTCCATGACAACGAAAAGCTCTGAATGGTCAGCTTTGTTCTTTTTGGAGGAGTTCCATGGAGTAAGTCACTAATGCAGCTAGCAATAATTCCTGAAGGTGCAGGTATCTATGGTTTGAATGCTAAACAAATGGAACACTGAAAATACAGCATAAGGCTTCCACCAGACAGCAGAGACAGTAGCCATGACCATAAGAAAAAGGAAACCCTGCAGTGAGGTTCTGGAACAGTTTGGAAAAGTTGTGGCTATCCACCAGAAGTTGCATAGAAGAAGAGTCTAAAGTATGAACCAAACAGCAGGTACCAGACCAAGAGTCTTCGCCCACAGCATGAAAAGGTACAACAAACAAGTGTGTGAGGAAAAGTTTTTCTGTAGCCTCTACGCACTACAGAGCTGAAAGTAAACAGCAATCTTAATAAGGACTGCAGTGATAAATGTCTGTGCTGCTGCAGCAGTGTGAGGGGACTCGTACACACACAGGGATCAGCAAGTGGCTATTAAGAGAGTGGCCTTGAAACTGAAAATGGGAAGCCAGAAAGGCAAAGAATGAGACAGCAACGTCAGCAATAGCACGGGAAGGAAGAACCCAGGGTGGAGATATCTAGAAGGCAGGTGATAAAGGGCACTGGTGGAGAGACAACGAAAAATAAAGGATAAAAACGGAGGCTGGAGCGTGGGGGACAGTGGATGCAGGACCTATATCATGCTTGGCATTGGAACAGGAGAAGGAAGACCTAAAGCAGATGCACAGTAACCAGAAAAATGTTTGGGAGAGGGAAGGGAAGTGAAACAAAATTTTCAGATGCAAGTAAGTGGGTAATACATGAAGAACTGCAATGGAAAATGCCAAGAAATTCCCTGTTTATAGTGTTTCTCCACTTTACACGGGAGAATGACAGACTGACTTAATACTGGAGTCTGAATAACCAATACAGAGGTCATCCCTTTAAAATTAGTTTAATTGATTTACTGCACTTAATGGGTAGCATGCAAAATTTGATGATAATCCTCTGAAACAGGACTTTATTTATAAGAACAAAATTAAGACAACATCCTTTTATTAGAAAAATTTCTCTAACTTTATTTCTGTAACAGTTACAGTGATTGAAATAATTTTTTCAATTAAAAGTATTCATATCAAAGCTAGAGTGAGCAGGGATGTTTTGTTTCTTAGAGTTCTATCAACTTTCTAAAATAACCATGTCTTCATAAATATCTGTCTTCCCCTTCATATGATTTTTTTTTAAAGTTGTTTTTAAGTATTTGGAAAAAACAAACCTAAAAAATATAAAATTCAGAATGGGAACAAAACAGAGTCTTCGACACTGAAATTAAAAAGTTAAGTTCTTGGTGATCTGATCCACAGCCATATATTGAAACACTAAAGACCTTAAAATTTGTAACAGATAAAATGACAGATAAAGAGATAAAGCAGTGTCAAAAAATGTAATGCTGCAATTCAAATATTTACGTATCTTTTTGTTTTTCTTGTTCATTGCTTTAGGCTTTAAAGTGCATATGAAGTACTGTTAGAAGCAAAACAAAGATCTCCAAAGCAGACATGCATGAAAGCAAAGGGTACAGCTAGAACTGTAATACACGGGTTTTAGAAACCTTTAGGTGTCATTCATCATATTTTTCTACTTTCAGAGACATAAGTCCTGGAATTGCTAAGTTTTAAAGCAATAACTTACCTCTGCAAATAAAGGGGATATAACTGTAGACAGGCATTGGGATAGAGGCCTCTTTGGGATATTCTTTTCCTTTAAAGAAAACAAAATTCTGACCAATTTTATTTCTGAAAAAAAGCATCCTCACAGTGTTCTGTTTCTAATTAAGAAATAAAAAAGTTCCAACATGCTATACTTATGAAAAATTTGTTTCTAGGTATATACAAATATGTAAAATGTTCTACAAGAGACTATTCAAAAGCACTGTGGAAAATGGAGGCTAAATTAAAATTTGAAGCTGCAGCACCTCAAATACCTGCAAGCTCAAAATTAAAACAAACACACAAACAAAAAAACCCCACAAAATCCTACTGAGCATGGGCTAAAACATCAACATGCTGATTTACTAGGTTCCCCTATTTACAAGGTTCCCTCCATATGACACAGTATTTTTCTTATATTTTTCCAGTTCTGATAAGAGCACACACATAGAATTTTCCAAGCCAGGGCAGCAAACCCTTGCCTCAGCCCAGCCACACAGGCTGCAGAAAATAAAGTAGAGCATCTCCTAAGCATCCTTATTCTGTTTTGTTTGGTTGGTTTTGGTTTGTTTTTTTGTTTGGTTGGTTTTTTCCCCCTCTTTTGGTCACATGCATATTCTATTCTTTGCTACATTGTGGTCTTTTTTCCTAAAAGACTAGAGTGCCTTCCTCAAAACCAAAGCCTAGCTTTGTAAGGTATTGATTTAAGCTTAGTTTACAGAAGGAAAATTTTAGAAATATTGCCTGGTCTTCCTCCAGTGGTAATATTTTACACACTACAGAAATATTTTAGCACATGTTTCACAAACCATAGAAAAAAGATACATTTAGAAAATATCCAAACTTCTAGACTTACTCAAAACATTTTGTGAAAGGTAACTGTAGAATTTTACCAAAAGTTCTGAAAGTTTTACAATTTAAATGTTTTTAAAGGTATAAAATAAAAATCACCCCACTAAATTATTAAAGCAAGAACTATGTCCTTGTATAACACAGTCAGTATTTTGAGCACCTTATTTCTTTGCAACTCTGAAGGCTGGGCTGCTCCATTCTCTAGATTCTTGGGGTCTTTTTCTCTTATTGTGAAGATCCACTCTTCTGAATCACTCCCACCTGAAGCCTGGCCATCTGGTTCACTTAAAGAGAGGGGGAAAAAAAAAAAGAAAAAGTTTTATTACCTACACATTATTGTCCATGTTCATTCAATATACATGCTAAACATAAAAACTACAATGAAGACCAAAATCAAGATTCTATTGTGCAAGCCAGTAAGTATAAAGACAAGTATGAAAAGTAATGTAACTTATATTCTGGGAAAATTAAAAAATGAAACCAAGATACTTCATTAAATTATAAATTAATTTCAAAAACAAAGAGAGGCTTTACAGATTGAAAACATTTTCCCAAGTTGTATGAACAAGTAACATGAAGTGTTTTATTACTATCTGAAAACTGGCTTTAGCAGAGTACCTCAAACCATTAGGGAAGTAGGAAAAAATTAGAAGACTTAAATCATCACTCTTTTGCCTAGAAAAACAGCTAAGACACTAGCTTAGATTACCTTTGAGAAAGAAAGTTCATCCCCAGACCATAAGCAAGGTAAATTTTGCACTCAAAAAAAAATTTGCTAAAATGTACTGATAGAGCATGGCTTTAACAAACTACATCCCCATAAATCAATCTTCTGCCTCATTTTTTTGTGGATGGCATAGTAATTTTTTCTATAACTCCTACTAAATTAAAAGAACAAAAATATTTATGCTGACACTACTCAGTCACTGCATTACTTTTCTCCTTTCACTACCATGAACATCCTCCTCTAAGTTCTTTCCTTTCTGATCTGTGAACTAAGAGTAATTTCCAAGAAAAGCACCATTTAAAAGGCCATTGTACAAAAAGTATTTAGCACAGCTCCTAAGATGAAAAGCTGTAAGTGACAGAACATAGGAATACATGGGCTAAAAATAACTACTTGGCTCCTATATTTACAAAGGATATTTTACAAACTCATCCAACTTACTTATCAGAGTCATCAGAACTGGAGTCGTCATGACCTTGTTCAGACTTCCATCTCTTGTGCCTATCAATAAGGTCAGTCAGGTAGGAAGTTTTCTTTGAGTTTCGTAAAATAAATTTGTGTTTTAAGAGCTCTTTTGCAGTAGGTCTCTTAAAAAAAAAAAAAAAAAAAATAAATTTTTTTACTGCATTTGAGAGTGTTAAGTGACCCACTATAAAAAGATTAAGAAATTCAGACTTCAGTCTTGACACAAATGAGATTTCAGATATACACATTACTTAAAAAAAAATAAAAATGCTGTTGAATACACTGCCCCATATTAAAAAAGCTGAGCTGCACTTATTCACATAATTCATGTAAACCAGTCAAGTTCTCTACCATAGACTGACAAACAGATGAAACTCACAAAGCTTGGGTCCTTGTTTAAGCAGGCCTCAACAAATTCCTTGAGAGATTTACTGAAGTTTCCTTCTAGCGTTGGTGGATTGTTCTTAGGAATGAGGAACAAAACCTTCATTGGATGCAATTCTGAATGAGGTGGCTCTCCTTTTGCAAGTTCTATGGCTGTTATGCCTAA
This sequence comes from Antrostomus carolinensis, assembly GCF_000700745.2. Lineage (NCBI taxonomy): Eukaryota > Metazoa > Chordata > Aves > Caprimulgiformes > Caprimulgidae > Antrostomus > Antrostomus carolinensis. The sequence goes on from NW_010335109.1 coordinate 23,391, forward strand.
TGACCAGATATCTGCCTGTAAGAAACAACGTTTCTAAGATTAGCTTGGAGAAAGACAAGAATCAGTGTTGCTTGCAAAGGCAGGTTTTAAGCCTTTAGTGCAAATAATTTCATACTTAATTGTTTTTTTTATTGTCATGGTCTGGTTTACATGGTTAACCACATCAAATAAAGTACACAGAGTTCCTTAGTTGTTTTTACTCTACAGCATAAAGCAGTTCTACTTACTAGGTTTTAAAACTTTTTGAAATCAATACTATTGCACTGGTAGTTATAACTTATCTTGAAACACAAATATTTTTAAAAAGTAATGGCAGAATTGTTATAAACTAGCATTTTATCCACCATATTCAAGTATACTATGTAAATATGATGCAACACTCAAATACTGGCATAAAGGAGAAACGTTATAACATGCACAAGATTTTTTCCACAACAAGCATCAGCTAGTATAATCATCAGAAATTTAATACATGAGAATATAATTTTCCTGGGGTTTAACTCTCTTATATATCATTACATATCATTCTTATTCACAGACTAGAGAAACACAGTCCAGAACAGTACCATTATGTTCTCTAACAATGAACACTGTTTAAGATTCAGCTGAACAGGGTGCTGGGTCATCATGTCTTGGCTTTTGCCAAGAGGTTGGACCAGATGATCCTTGAGGTCCCTTACAACCTGGTATTCTGTGATTTTTTAACTTCTCAAACCCAAGATTTCATCCAGTTAAGTATTTGTTCCAAGCAGCTTCTGAAATATTGACAGCACTTTTCTACCTGATCTGTTTTGTAGAGCTTCTCCTTTGAGCCATGCCTTGTAGGCCAAGGAGGTCTGATGTAAAACAAACTTAAGTCATGAACATGCAAAGTGCAGATCTAAAGGCTCACTTCCAGGTTAGAGGGACAAATCAAGCAACGCAGCAGAGACCAGTGCCAGATTCGCTACCATTTAATTGCACTGATTAGTTGGATTCACTTTGTTACTGGATGCCACAATACACATATTGGGTTTCCAGGGAAGATTATTTAAATATAGTTGTTTAATAGGTTTCTGACATCAAAATGTGCTACTCTAGATTTCTAGAGTCTCTCTAGATCTAAACCCTACTGCCAAATGTGCATGAAGTAATGCACCATAATTCACTATGTTCTGCTGAAAGAACAGACCTAAAAGTCAAAAGAATGTATTAATAAACCCAGGTGAAGGAAAAAAAAAATAAAAAAAATAAAAAAATCACAGAAACGTCTGTTCCAAAGGACAAGATATTAATTTAAATAAATAAATAAATAAGAACATTTATGTTTTGTTTTTTCTGTTTCTTTTGAAGTGAAAGCAGAATAAAGACTTATTCTCAGGAAACAAGAAAGATCTGTAGTAAGCTGTCTAGTTTTATTCTCAAACAGAGCAATAGGTGCTGTAAACACCTACTTCATCGTACTGGATAGAGCAGAGATTTAATTTATCACTACTGTCCTTACCAAGTGTCCCTCTACTCCCTGTGTCTCTGCTCACCTGATACGCTAGGTTATCGCTGACTAACTCACACAGGACTACAGGCTGATAGCTGCAACATATGCACCCATTCCACTGTCACAGCTACATTGCCTCAGTAAAGACAAGCTCCTTCCTTGTTCAGACACTATTCTATTGTCAAGAGCTTAGTTACTTAATTTTGCAAATATGGAAAACAAAAAGCAACCCTGAGTCAATTAGCATACCATCCAATTTATGAAATGAGGTTCTGTTAACCCGTGTTACAGAACTGCCATCTCACACCGAGCACAGAGGATAACAAGTATATGAGCTCTTGAGTTTCTTTTATCTTAATAACAGCATTATCAGCTAAGCTCTCCTCAAGTCTAAGTATAATTGTAAGTAACTTCCTTCTAGCAGGAAAGCTTTTCTTGCTTCTGAAAGAAAACTGTCACCTGCAAAGATAAGTCTTCATGTTAACAACTGAGCATTATTATTTCTAATTTAATCTGAATTTCAGTTTCTCGAGAGGAATGTGTTAAAGCCATGTAAATGGATTTTCTTCTGCCAGACTTCCAGTCACAGATGTAGCATATGTATATCTAAGTATAAAAGTCAAATTTATATGTGTATGTGTGCGTAGATATCCACACGCACACACACACACATATATATAAATACTTTCTTTCTTTCTTCCCCCTCATGTATTTTTAACTTTCTACTGCTAGTGACTTTCCTCCACAAAAAAGAATGAGGAAGTCCAACAAACCAGGGCTGCACACTGAAGTCTTTGAAGTCCAAGACAGGTTTTGAAAGCCCATTTCTGTTGAAAACTTCAAGAATAAATCCCCTCAAATCCTCTGGAACTGTAACCTCTCCTTTCACAGACAAGAAAGGATCTCAAACAGGGATATGAATACTGATTGCATGCGTATCCAGCTAGGCATTTCTATGATGCGCTTCTCTGTGACAACGAACATCCAGAACAGGCACAACTCAGTCCTCCAAGTGGGGAGGGAGAAGCGTGACCTTAAGAAGTGATGATACTATATCCTTACAAAGTTTTACCACATGTTATGAGTTTTAGTTTCAAATCTTGAACAAAAATGATTCTTCCATATTGAGAATCAGCAAATCACTAATAACTACTATTTATTGCAGTACTGATGGAAGCTTTTCCTCTTCATTTGAGCTTCCATTTGACTTTGAAGCTCTTGTAAATCAAAGAAAACAGGCTATGTGTAAGAGAAAAACATTTTAAAATGAAATATTTATTTTTCTATTAGAAGTTAAATAGTAGAAAGGATAGAGAACTAGATATGGGAAAACTGAAGCAGATAAGAAGAGATGCTGACTTTCAGATGAAGAAAAGAATCAAAACAGGAGGAAGAAGTAAAAACTATTACCAAAATAACAGAAATTAGAAAGAAGGGAAAGATCCTGTAAGGACATTATATCAAAGAACAAATAGCCTGGAGAGAAGGAAGTAAATGGTATGGGAGAAGATAAATAAAAAAAGAAAAGACATTTTAAAAACAAATGGTAGCTTTAATATAATGATTATAGTCATGTTTTGACATTTCACTATTTTTCCCCATGTCTGACAGTTTCTTTAGCTGCTAGATTTTATCAACCTTGGGGATTATTTGAACTTTAAGAATAAACTACAAGGGAAAATGAAAAATAAAGTTGAAATTTTGTTATCAAGTATGCCTCTCAGATTAGCTACTGATCACATTAAAATGCAAACGTTATAGCTAACTTACTCTCTCACACAAGCCATCTGGAAATCTTATGTTCTCAAATATATCAGTCTGAATAATTATTTACAAAAGTCTGACAGAAGCTGTTGAAATTTTAGTATCTTTGTCAAAAATCACATACCCTGATTATTTTTTAGGCAATAAAGACAATTGCTGGAATGTCTTGTAAATATACCTTGCAATATATGGTCCAAGAAAGAACAATAGGAATTATCTTAAGGATACAAGACAGTTTGGGAATAGGACTGAATAAAGCAGGAAAAAAAAAGCAGGAATGGAGTGTCCCAATTCTGTATGGCAGCTAAAGAATACAAAGCTCACATATACATAAAGCAGTCCAAAATCTTGGACAATCTTGAGAGCACAGTGTTAGGAACATAAATTGGGACTTGGTTTGACATTGTTGAGTTTCACATATTTTAAAAGAAAAATATACAAAATGTAAGCATTTGTCAAATCTTGAACTAAAGCAGCATTTTTCAAAAATGCAGGCTTTTTTTTTTTTTTTCTATGAAAAAACCTGCTTCTCTACCTTAACAAAAGATAAAAGATACTATATACTTACATTTCCATAACATACATTTGGGAAAATATATTGATTACATTTGAAATTATATTCAAAGTCACCAGCTTCTGTTAAGTATTCATTACTTTAACACAATTGTAAGAGACATTAACATGAACTTTAAAATATTATAAAGTGATGCAAAGACAATAAAGATACACTGTTCTAACCAAAAGCATTTTAAGTGCTTCACACAAGGAAATTCCTCAGAAGGTTCTCTCTTCAATTCTAGAAGCTGGGTTTGACAGGATGGTTAACTCAGAAGCGTATCTGAATTCAGAGGAGGTGTCTTAATATCTTAACTATATCTTAATATCTGAAACAGCTTAAAGTAGAAATCAGTATACTGGAATAACAGTTCTTGCACGAGTTACGTTGATAATACAGCCATAATATTAAGACAAGCAATAATAGTGCTGAATCAACAGGAGACCTTAAGCTTTATAGCAATAACTAGCCATGTTAGACCTCAGAATGCACCTGCCTTCCTTTAGCATAGTTAGGATTTTTATGTTGTAACTTAGATTGTGCTTTGCCTTGCACAGTTGTGCTATTTCAGCAGCCAGCATAGGCAAAGACATCAATCCCATCAGAAAAGGAGCAATAAACAATTTAACAGTTGGTGTGAGGCATGCAGTGAGTGAGGAAAGAAGCAGATGAACCCTGTGAAAGAAGCAGGTGAACTGTGCCCCAGGTAGTGTTATGGAGCACTTCCAGGTTTTTACTGGGAACCCACCAGCATGTGGGGAGTAAGAGGATTTGACAGAGCGAAGAACAAAACTGGGCAATGCAGCAACTGCATAATGGAGATTGTTTGCACCTCACTGGGACTATGCTATGGAAAAGGCAGTCCTGCCTAACACCTCTCAAGCACAGCCAGCTTATGGAAGGAAAATGAGGTTAGCTTTGGATGTCTGTGTTCTCACATATGCGCAAGACCCATGAGACCATCTTAAAATAAACAGGTCTTCTGCAGCACCAGCAACACTATCGTCTGTACAATTTAGTCTGGTCTGTAAGTGCCAAAAGGCTCACAGACACAAATAATTATCTCTAGTTCATTTAAAGCTTGAGCTCTGGCCTTCTAGGGAACTGACTAAGTATTCAAAATCTTTGTGTGTCCACATGACACTGTAGACTGAATCAGCTGGAATTCAAAACCCGAGGACTTAGTCATGCTCTGTCCAAGTGAAAATCATTCCCAAAAGCCAAATCTCATAAAAACCTCAACCACCAACACCCCACCCCCCAAAAAAAACCCTAAATAAATAAACAAAACAAAAACCACCACCCACAAAAAAAAAAAAAAATGCTTACTCAACCTTCAAATTGGGAATTTGGGGTCATGTAAGCTTCTAGAGGTTCTACAGAGCTCTGCTTTTAAATAGCCTCTCTACAGAAAGATATCAATTAGAGAAGGATACAATACTGCAAACAATCTAGGCCAGAGTCACTATGGGCGAGTTCCTTACATGGATGAGGGTGGAAAGAAACAAGTCAATCTGTTTCACTGCATGGAGATGTGACCAATCAACAAATGTCTACAAGGGGATCAGAGGAGATGGGCAAGAAAGATGAGCTCAGGGAAGAACATAAAGAATGACTGCTAATTATCAGAAAGCAAGCTGATCTTATCTCTACACAACTGGGACTCAAGGGTGACCTTTATTTCAGATATACAGCTGCACCAGTGGGTCATCAGGTTGTGCAAATAGTCTTCCCTGATGTAACTGGTAGAGCAATGTCTTACTGAGCTAGCCAGGCCAGCATGAGGGAGGGGAAGGGAAGGGCAGCAAGGAGGTGTGTATGTAGTTCAGCCTAACAGAAGTATAAAACTGAGTAACCATCAAAATGAACTTTGAAAGGAGCAATGGGCTTGAGCTGGCTTCAGTGCATGTATTCCTTCCCAGCAACTAGGGATACCCAGTGCCATGCTGGTGAGTACATGGAGACCAGTAATGGGAATCACATTTCTATTGTGATCCAACTGTATATTACAATTGATATATTGTGTTTGTGTTGTGATTTCAGTACACTGCTGTACCACTCTGCTAAATCAAGATCCAATTTAATGAAAATATCTGCAAATAAGTAAATTTTAGGTTAAACATTAAGACCTCCCTGTAAGGAATATCTAAAAGAACATGGTCAGAGAGTAGCATGGACCTATGCAGCACATTCTTCCACAAATCAGTAACACCATTTTCAAACAATACTTTCACACCCACCATTACTCAACAGTGTTGTCAACTATTTTTTTTCTAAAAACAAGTGGAAGCATACTAACATTTTGTATATATTTGCTCTCTTCTACTTTTAAACAGCCATCAAAAATACTCATCAATAGAGCGGGATAAAAAGTGACAGGATGTACTTGTCAATATTGTAATATTTCTTGCCATCTGGATGGGCTTAATACACTAGGAAACTTGAGGTTTGGATACAAATTAGCAAAGCTTCTTTCCCCGACAACAGCTTTTAGCTGCTAGGTATCATCTAAACACACACCTGTCTAGACACAGCCAAAGTTATTAGCTACATTCTGAAGACCAACCTACGTAATTCATGCTAAAAAAGGAAGGGACTTTGGCTAATGCCTTGAAATACCTCACCTTTGAATCATAAGCCGACTGCTTTATTACTTCAGGTGCCATCCAAAATGGTGTTCCCACAAAGGTATTCCTCTTGATCTGTGTATCTGTTAGTTGTCCTGCTACTCCAAAATCTGCTAGTTTTACTTCTCCTTGTTCAGACAGCAATACATTAGCAGCTGGAATACAGAAGAGGAAACAGCGGAAATGAAGACATTTGACACTGGAAGGGTGTTCATTCACATTGCATGAGCTCTTCTAATATTGTTACAAATAAAAAACAATTTACCTTTAATATCTCTGTGGATTTTCTTTTCTGAATGCAGGTAATCAAGTCCTTTGAGTATCTCCCTCAATATTGTAGCAATCTGGGTTTCATCAAGTGAGCCGGGTTCTAACTAGGAGACAGAAGAAATGCTTTTATATATGTATGTGCATAAACATAAAGGAGAGACAGAGAGACCAGAAATAACACTGTGACTATAAAAAGACTATAAAACTCCTTCTGTCACACCTCAAAATTTCCAATTTGCTAACTTTGTAACATGAGATACAACCCAGAATATTCTTTAAAAAAAAAAATACATAGTTCTAAACTAACTGGCCTGGCCTCATGAACAACAGGCAAAGAAATACTTAATTTATCTAAAACACTTTTAATAGTTTATTAAAGGCTCCCTAAAGACACAGTTTCAGGTTAATGCTTTGTGGTCAGGTCATAGATACATACACTGTGTTTGAAAGCACCTACATTGTAATCTGATTATTAACAATACACTGAACTTAGATGTGCAACTCCACAGGCCCTCTACAGACCCCAGTCCCAAAGTCTGGGAAAGAAACTATGGTATATTGGGTACCACATCAATCTCATATCCTATTACTATATGCAGCAAGGGATTTTGTGAAGCTCTCTAAAACACAGCTCAAACTGCTAGGCTGACAGAGCATTGCATATTTTAGAAGTTAACTTTTTTCATATAAAACTGAAGGTATAAACCTGCAAATTGTTAGAATTAAAGGTTCCAAGTAATTTAATTCTTATGAGAAGAAACAGCAGTGGAAGAAGATCTTAGAACTCTCTACAACTGATACAAATTCTAAAAGGGAGCATGCCAACAGCCCTAAAGGGACAGAGGAAAGGTCACTACCCAGAGAGGCTTCTTAACCAGTAAGAGCCTTTTTTGCAGAAACACTGCAACTTTGTGGACAGCAATTAATATTGGAAATATTCCAGTATAGTTTACTCCACAACAGCAGTCACTGAAACACAATCAAAAAGCTCTATCTCTGAAGCTTAATTATGTGAGAAAGAAAGCATTTCAGATAAAAATTAAAATATTACATCCCTCAGAAATCCTCAGCTAATAGGTAGGAAGAGAGGTAATATTTCATGTAACGCAAACAAATTTGTTTTACCTTTGCAGCTCTACTTCCAATGTTTTTTGCTTTTCTTTAGCATTGACAATATACATGGTAGTGCCACTCCCTGAAACCCACCAAGACATCCTCAAGGTTTTGACCAGCCAGGCTGCGAGCGCCAGTTCAAGACTCGACAACACGATACAGCACATCTAATGGGGGAAAACCTCTTTTGTCAGAGGTTAGCTCACCTTAGTGAGGAGGAAGGTAGTGGAAAGAGACTAAGGCTGAGAATATTAGCACTTGTACCTCAGCCACAAACCTAAACTATACTCCAAGTCGAACAACAACACACATGTAATTGCATTAAATGTACTTGCTCTTGTGAGGAATGATTTTCAAAAGAGCCAGTGCATATTCAAGTACAGAGAACACCAGGTTAACATGGCACATATACACTTCAAACATGGAATTCAAGATTCCCATCCAGACTTGCCTCAAGTACAGAAACATGATAAAGTGTGCCAGTTGTCCTACCAGATTCCAGTTGAGAATCTTAATGTGCTTGTTGGAACTAGGAGAACATGCAGCAGAACATAAACTGAAAATGAATGAAGTATACTGCGTATACACTTAAATGATTATTTCATTTCTGTGGCACAATTTCTTCAACAACATTGCAGGATGTGACCAAAGACTTTGTACTACTTCTAGGCAACACACTTAGGGAATAAACACGTGGTCATCACACAACTGAAACGTGTGTGATGAAAAAAAAGACAAGAAAATACAGTAACATCTGTTTTCTTTCTGCTCTTTTATACCTTTTTGAAGCATGAAGAAAGTAGGAATTTATGAAAGCAAACTCAGTTTCTAATTGTTCTTCTCTCAGGAAATAACTGTAGCAAAAATAAATAAACTTTTTTCAGCATATCTTTATCACAGAATCACAGAATGTTGGGGATTGGAAGGAACCTCAAAAGATCATCTAGTCCAATCCCCCTGCCGGAGCAGGAACCTAAATGACATCACACAGGAAGGCATCCAGGCGGGTCTTGAATGTCTCCAGAGAAGGAGACTCCACAGCCTCCCTGGGCAGCCTGTCCCAGTGCTCTGGCACCCTCACCATAAAGAAGTTTCTTCTCAAGTTTAAGCAGAACCTCCTGTGCTCCAGCTTATACCCATTGTCCCTTGTCCTACCATTGGGCATCACTGAGAAGAGCCTGGCTCCCTCCTCATGACATTCGCCCTTAGCATATTTATAAACATTAATGAGGTCTCCCCTCAGTCTCCTCTTCTCCAAGCTAAAGAGACCCTTATCAATTTCTATACAACTACAGAACTCCTTCTAACAGGATGGGGAAACTAAAGGTATAAATGGGTTCCAAAAGGTGATTACAATTAAAATATGGCAGCACAACTGCAGGGAGTCTGCATGTACTACCACCTCACATCTTCTGGATGTCACCATCAGAATCCCTATACACAGGCCTTTTTCCTTTCTCTCTTTCCTCAAGCATTTATTAAATGCCCCAGTTGAGAACAGCAAACTATGCCACAGAGACTCGGTCTCAATTGGTATGACAATTTTCACATGTTTAAAACATCCATTTTTATTTCTATAATAGTTTTTGTTTTGTTTGGGTTTTTTTAATAGCTAAAGCCAATTGCCAGCATCCAGTCATGGAAAACACAGTCTGCACTGAACCTTTAGAATTATGACTCAAAACTGGGTAATTTTTTGTTATTGTATCTGGCATACTTAATCTGGTCTTTCAACTGTCTCTAAAAAAATCACACTTTATTAAGCAGATCTTCTTGCAGAATTAGATACAAAAATCTTTGCCGGAAGAGAAACGGAACTGATACAGTTCACTAAATTTACAAGATTCTATGGTATATTTACACATGACATGCAAACACAGAAAATATCTCACAGAATCATGGAATATCTCAAGTTGGAAGGGGCCCACAAGGATCACCAAGTCCAACTCCCTGCTCCTCTCAGGACTACCTAAAACTAAACCATATGACTAAGACTGTAGTCCAGATGCTCCTTGAACTCTGACAGGCTTGGTGCCATGACCACTTCCCTGGGAGCCTGTTCCAGTGACCAAGCACCCTCTCAGTGAAGAATCTTTTCTTAATGCCCAATCTGAACTTCCCCTGATGCAGCTTCATTCCATTTCCTCGTGCCCTATTTCTGGTCACCAGAGAGATGAGATCAGCACCTTCCCCTCCCCTACTCCCCTTGAGGAAGTATTGTAGCCTGCAATGACGTCAACCCTTACCCTTCTCCAAGCCCAACAAACCAAGTGACCTCAGCTGCTCCTCCTAAGTCTTGCCCTCAAGGCCTTTCACATCTTGGTCACCCTCCTCTGGACACACTCTAATAGGATGATGTCCTCCTGGAATTGAGGTGTCCGAAACTGCACACAGTACTCGAGGTGGGGCCACACCCTCAACTGGCCAGCTATGCTGTGCTTGATGCACCCCAGGACGCGGTTGGCCCTTTTGGCTGTTGACTCATATTAGATTTGCCATCAACCCAAACCCCAGATCCCTTTCTGTGGAGCTGCCCTTCAGCCTCTCATCCCCCAATTTGTATGTATAACCAGGATTACCCCGTCCCAGGTGGAAAATTCAGCACTTGTTTAATTTCATACGGTTGGTGATTGCCCAGCTCTCTAGTCTATCCAGATCTCTCTGTAAGGCCTCTCTACCTTTGCAGGAGTCCACAGCTCCTCCTATTTCTTTGCTATATATTTTTTTTTTTAATACCAGCCTAAATTGTGTTTCTATCTCTACTTAGACTTCAGTGAGACTTCAAAAAGGGAAACTTGTTTGTTTGGGGGTGGTGGTATTAAGGAAGAGACTTCAAAATGTATGCACTAGGAGGAGCTGGGGTGGCACAATTAAGAGACAGAAAAAGCAATTTTCAGTCACTAGTGTTCCGTGGTTGACTGAAGATTAGCATTCTAAGATGTTTATATCCTGCTTCCAATATTATGTTGTTTAGTTTCCTTCCATCTATACAAATAAACAGCCTTGCCTCATGGAAAAGAACATTTTCCTGGCATTGAAAAGTACTTTTTCTCCCATACTGGACGCAAACATTGTCATAGCCAAATGACATTTCATAGTTTCAAGAATTATAATACAGGAAAATAATTATGTAAGGTACAATTCCAAAATCATACATAATTTACTTACTAGATCAAGAGCAGAGCCTCCACCCAGGTATTCCATTATTATCCATAATTTTGTATCCTGCAAAACAAAAATGATAATGAAATGTATTAAGTTTAAAAAAAAATAAATTATTAAGTTAGTGGGACTTGTTCAATTCTTTTTGCTGAAGAAAGAATCTACAGTTTTGAAACACCACTAACATTTATCTGTTCCTCCAAAATATCTTTGGGTTATTCTTTAAGATACAGTATTTTTTGTCCCATCTGATAAGGAATTAATTTGGTCTGTCACAAGCTATTTACACAGTTGTGTGTGTTCAAGTAATTTTTAATTTTGTTCCTCTAAATTAACAAGAGGAAAGCTACTTCACATTTACCAATGGCTAAGAGCACAGACATCAGATGTTCATTACTTCCAAATAACTGATGCATACTCTTAATGTCACACTCAAGTTCATTTCATGGTACCTCTTTTTTGTACCTATACTAATACTACTAGAATACAGACAGTGTTCAAGAAAGAAAACTTCTCTTTATTATGGAGACGATTATACTGGGTACTATTGAAAGGCATTTGAAGAACAATGCAATCATCAGGCACAGTCAGTGTGGGTTCACAAAGGGAAAGTCCTGTGTAACTAATTCTGTACCCTTCTACGATAAGGTCACCCAGCTACTGGGTGAAGGGAAGGTGGGGGATGTAGTTTTTCTGGATTTCAGTAAGGCTTTTGATACTGTCCCTCACAGCATCCTCCTGTGGGATGAGCGGGTTCATGGTGCACAGGGTCATGAAGGTCCTTCAACTGTCTGAAGGGCAGAGCTCAAAGGGTTGTAGTGAATGGGGCTACATGGCTACATCTGGCTGTCAACCAGTCACCAGTGGTGTTCCTCAGGGTTCAGTTCTGGGGACAGTTCTGTTCCAACATATTTATCAACAATCTGGATGCAGGAGTTGAACGCACCATTTGCAAGTTTGCTGATGATACTAAACTGAAAGGTGCTGCTGATCTCTTGAGGCCTTGCAGGAAATCTAGATAGACTGGAGCACTGGGCTGAGATTAATGTCAAATTCTGCACCTCAGACAGAGTAACGCTGGGCACAAGTATAAATT
>NW_010335110.1:0-7251 GCF_000700745.2 Antrostomus carolinensis
TGGGCTGAGCCGAGCCGAGCGGGCCGCGCTCTCCAGGCTGTTCCGGCCTCTGCCGTGTGCTCCGTGGCGCGTGTAACAGCTTTCTGGCTGTGGGTTGCTGTTTATTAACAGTCGGTGTTTCTGGTGTTTTAGCAAAAGGACAGAAAATCTAAAAAGTCCACCTGGAAGTTCTGCCTCGATTTGACCCACCCTGTGGAAGATGGAATCTTTGATTCTGGGAACTTTGTAAGTTGTGGTTTTCCTCATGCTTGTGGTGCACAGTGTAACGAAAGCTTTAGTGTAGTACAATAACTGAATTGCAAATGAAAGATTGCATTTTAAACTAGTAAAGTCAACAGCTGGTCTTTAAGTGAGCAGCACTTTTATAGACAAGACGGTTCATACCTATCCACGAATAGAACTGATTTTAAATTTAACCCTGTTTTAGCACAGGGGTGATTTTTCTTTATTATATGCTGCAAAATCTTACTGCATTGTACAATACTTGCTGTCAGGACGTCAGCAGACAATGATTTTTAACGTTGCTACACGGCTAGGGTCCCTTCCCTAGTTCATACCTAGGGTGCCATTCCCTAGTGTTCTGTCTCTTTCATGTTGAAACAGGAACAGTTCCTAAAGGAGAAGGTTAAGGTCAATGGGAAAACTGGAAACTTGGGCAACACTGTTCACATTGAACGTCTGAAGAACAAGATCACAGTGACATCTGAGAAGCAGTTTTCTAAAAGGTGGGCGTGGGTTTCCTTGTGTTGTACCTGAACAGTCGTGTCTTGAACGTGATGCCCTTCTGATACGTACAGAGAAGCTGTTAGTGCTGAACTTTCATAGAATCATAGAATGGTTTGGGTTGGAAGGGACCTTAAAGCTCATCCAGTTCCAACCCCCCTGCCAGCAGCAGGGACACCTTCCACTAGACCAGGTTGCTCAAAGCCTCATCCAACCTGGCCTTCAACACTTCCAGGGAGGAGCAGCCACAGCTTCTCTGGGCAACCTGGGACAGTGTCTGACCACCCTCACAGTGAAGAACTTCTTCCTAATATCTAGTAGCTAGAACAAGTCCAGAGGAGGCCACCAGGATGATCTGAGGGCTGGAGCACCTCTCCTATGAGGACAGGCTGAGAGAGTTGGGGCTGTTCAGCCTGGAGAAGAGAAGGCTCTGGGGAGATCTTACAGCGGCCTCCCAGTACCTGAAGGGGCTACAAGAAAGCTGGGGAGGGACTTTTCATAAGGGCAGTTAGTGACAGAACAAGGGGAAATGGGTTTAAGCTGAAAGAGGGGAGGTTAGTGAAAGATGTAATTCAAATTTATAGTATTAGATATTTAAAAAACAGCTTTTTAAAACACAGGATGTGATTGCAAACTATTGCTGCTTCTTGTATAAACAGTAATAAAGAGATGCTTTGAACAGTCATCCTGAATTGACGTCATGGGTGGCTGTTTAATTACTTGATTGGTTGTATTAAAATGCGTGTGTGTGCAGTATGTGTTTGTAAGAGAACCCCTTGAGTCAAATGAAGCCTTAAGCTGCTTTACTGTGTCAGGGCACGTTTGCCAGAGCAGGTGAGTACGCTGATAAAGGTGGGGTTCCTTCCCTGCATCCCCCTGTTCATTGTCCAAATACAGATGCACCATTATCTATTGTGTTAGACCAGAGTTCAGAACCACTTCTCAGTGCTTCTGAGTTACTGGTGTTGTGCTACGTAGTGAAAAAGCATCAGATAATAAATCTCCATCTACCTGGAATGAAAATACACTTCATTACCTATTTTATATGATAATCTTTTAATTTCTGGATATAAACGTGCTGTTGTCCTGCTAGGGTTATGTCTTGGCAGAGTGCAGACAGCAGCGTGAGTTGTCAAATGAGAAGGTTCTAACCTATCATGACTGTTTTTAAGGTACCTAAAATACCTCACAAAGAAATACCTCAAGAAGAACAACCTGCGCGACTGGCTCCGCGTCGTTGCCTCTGACAAGGAGACGTACGAGCTGCGCTACTTCCAGATCAGCCAAGATGAGGAAGGATCCGAGTCTGAGGAGTAACTGAAGCTTTAGCTTTGTACTGAAGACAGCATACAAAAGACTAGAACATCTATTTATGAGAACACTTTTAACTTATTGGTGAATAAAGATTTTGTACCCTGTTGGACAGAGCATGCTTCACTTTCTAGCCTTTTTCTTAAATTCTCCTTAAAAACCATCGTAGGGAATCGTTTGATCTGCGGTTTTCCTTCCATTGAGCTGCTCAACGTGGCATCAGTGGAGAGGCCAAGTAGAAAACTAAGCCCTTTGCCCAGTACATACATAGGACAGTTACATCAGTGTTTAATTCCATTTTTCAAATAATGCTGGAGCTTTTTGTGACTGAAAGTGCCAACTCTTTTTGCTCATTTATATAATGAGCTAATGATATTTAATAAGTTTACTTTTTTAGTTAAAAAACAGGTTTACGTACTTTAAAGGAAAGATTTTATTTCTGTGTGATTTATCTAAATCATTAATTGGTTGTAATATTCCTGTGCATAACAACAAGTCAAACTGCAGAATAACAATTAAAAGAGTTGAGTTAGATTGGCAAGTAAGGAGGTAAACAAATCTCGCTGCCAGCATCCAGCTCAAACGGCTTAAAGGGAGCAGTGAGCTGTGCTGTGGTGGTGACAGCAACTGAATCCCACTAAATCCTCACATATTTCTGCTTTTATGATGATGTGCTTTATGGTTCTTGTATTTGACTTCTGAGATTACTTCTTTACTACAATTGGTGGGTTCTTAATTGAAACACTAATCACCCCAGATCCTATAAATTACTGCTTTTGTTCATGTAATATCAAGAGAAATTTGCTTAGTTTCACTAGGAACAAGTGGTATTTGTGAGCTTGCTGTTGAAGTCGCTATTGCACGCGTATGTGTTGCAGAACCATTGTCTGTCAGGCTGGTGGTGTGCTTGCTCTCTCTGTGATTAATTAGAATATTTACTCAGGCTCCAGTGCAAGGGTGAACTCTGGGATTATTAATGCCATATTTGTTTTAATATCATAAAACAGGGATAAATGCAGGCTGTGATCTTGACCTTTGTGCTTGAACAAATCTGCTAGTTCAGGCTGGAGTGTGTCTACTAAATTGTTTAATTTCCTGATTAGGTTTTTCTTAAAAAAATTATTTCAGCATTATTTTTGCTGTCAAACCTCTGAGGCTATTAAGAGAGTTGCCAAACACAAAGTAAGGTGTTAAAAGTTGCCTGACACCCCCTTGTGCTACCTAAATCTAAATGAAAAGCACAGAAGGGGATCTGAACGTTCTCGGTGGCCTTGGGGTCTCATTTTTCAATATGCTTGAGCATCCCAGGGAGCTGAGAACATGCAGCAGCAGCAGCACCACAGCTACATGTGTCCTCTCTGCCTTGTTGGTTTGTTTCAGAGCTAGCAGGAGGAAGGGAGCAGTGTGTGGAGCTGGCTGCAAGGCTGAGAATTTTCTCCCTCATGTATGTTGAGTTTTATAGGCTTCAGTGGAAATAAAATGTCTGAAGCCCTGCCCACAGATCTAGGGCACTGGGTAATGCCCAAGGGATTTCCTATTTGGGAAAAAATCAGGTGGATTTTGAAGCAACAAGTGAAGGTGGCTGGGTTCTTACTTTTCTGGAAATCCAAAAGCTTGCTAATGCTTTCTTAAAGTAATTACAGAGTGGATAATTAATACCATATTGAACAAGCAACGTGTTTTTCACAGTACAGCTGCAAATGTTTGAAAAACCTCTGGTCTGTTCTCTTTGCTGTCCTAAATTAAGCAAAGGGCTAACAGTTATATTTCAAATTACATCCCTGCCTGTTTTTTTTAGAGCCACTCTTTTCCTGTGACAATCTGTCTTTTAGGCTAGACTGGCACAACCAAACTGTTGTGATTAAATGGAACAAGCACAGTCGCCGTCACAGCTAATGGCATCAAGCTGCCTTGTGTTCCCCTTAAAGCAGGCTGGCAGCCTGGCAGATACAGATTGTCATTAGTCAAAAAAATAGGAAAACAAGGCCTGGGATTTCAAGCAAAGCAGCTTATTTCATAGCTGGGTTTGGAGGAAAACTGCCAAAGTGCTTGTGTGAGCTGTACTACACACTGAGCTCCACTGATGGAGTGTAAGAATTCCCTTCCCTGATGGTTGAAAACACGGTGAACACTGAAAACAATAAAATCCCAAGTTTCTTATGACAATAATAAGTGCAGCTCTAGAGTGCTTAATGCATTTAGGCAAATTGTGCTTCCTCTTTAGATAGCAGACAGGCATTTTTGTTTTATCCTGACCCAAGTTCTGGTGCCCAGAGCCTCCTGTGCAGCCAGGAGCTGTAGCAGCTCAGAGGAATCAGTCAAGGTCCGTATATGTGTGTTATGCGTAGAGACCAGAGAGTGGGGTTTAAATTTAAATTGAGTGTGTCCAATTGCTGATGGTTAAAGTTTAGTGGAGAAAAATACAGCTGGAGTTACACAGCTGACCTTAGGCAAAGCTTCAGAAAAATGGTAACTTTCATCATTTCATGTATTTCACAGCTGAAGATGTCAGGTGTCATGCAGGTGGCAGGCAGGAAACAGCCTGTTACTGTTCACATAAGGTAATTCATACAAATTAGCCAGATTAGAATTGAAGTGAGGTTGGTTCTGGGTTGTTTTGGTTTTTTTTAATAGCCAGAGGTCAGTGTTTCTCTGACACTTGGTGGGGTCTAACTCAGACAGCAGCTCTGCTGTGCCAGGATTTGCCAGGTACCTTGATCAGGGCACCTCACACACCAATTATTATTTTTTTTCCCCCTGACTAGAATCTGCCATAAAATAACCAGTTTTGTTCATCTTTGTTTTGAAAGTTAAAAGAACCCGAACAGCTTGAAAACGGACAGGATTGACTGTTGGAATTTTCCATATTTAGTGCTGGACAAGAGCCCAGACAAGCCATGCTCGAGAGAGGGACAGGCTCTCTGTGGAGATGCTGAGACATGTAAACTGCTGGGAAAAATAATCATAGAATCATGGAATGGTTTGGGTTGGAAGGGACCTTAAAGCTCATCCAGTTCCAACCCCCCTGCCAGCAGCAGGGACACCTTCCACTAGACCAGGTTGCTCAAAGCCTCATCCAGCCTGGCCTTAAACACTTCCAGGGAGGGGGCATCCACAACTTCCTTGGGCAACCTGTTCCAGTGTCTGACCACCCTCACAGTGAAGAACTTCTTCCTAATATCTCATCTAAACCTCCCCTCTTCCAGTTTAAAGCCATTTCCCCTTGTTTTGTCATTAACTGCCCTTATGAAAAGTCCCTCCCCAGCTTTCTTGTAGCCCCTTCAGGTACTGGGAGGCCGCTATAAGATCTCCCCGGAGCCTTCTCTTCTCCAGCCTGAACAGCCCCAATTCTTTCAGCCTGTCTTCATAGGAGAGGTGCTCCAGCCCTCGAAGCACCTCACCTATGAAGACAGGCTGAAATGCACCCATGGCATGAAAAATAATGCACCCATGGCATGAAAATTCCACAGGTGACCAGGGCTGCTGCCAAGTTTGGTCCTCGTAGCTCCACAGTAACATGCTCCGGTCTTGGACAATGCTCAGGGTGCTTGAGGATTTCCAGAAGGGATAAACACAAAATCCAGCAGCAGTGAGAGTTTTGGGAGCAGCGCTTTGCCACCACCCAGCTGAGAGCCTGGGTTCATCAAGCCAGAAGTTTAATTTGGGAAGAGGATTAATCTCTGCAAAGCACCAGTTGCACTGGTGGTGCAGCAGATGGGCAGGGCCAGCGCCTGTGAGCTCAGGGCTCAGGAGGGCAAAGGCACCATAACTCTTACAAGACTTTAATAGAACCCAAATTAGATTTTATTTTATATATATATGTCTATATATACATATATTCTCCTGCCTTTCCTTTTTCAATAAATATTCTCCCTTTCATTTCTCCAAACAATATTTTTGCTGCTCTCTTCCAAATAAAATCAGTTGATCAGAGACCTCCCACACATGGAAAATTTCAATATATGGCAGAAAAAAAAAAGAGATTTACAAGCACAAGAGCTACACGGCTGTTGCCAGAGCAGCAGTAGCAGCACCATAGAAGCTATTTATGTGTGAGCATACAGAGATATTATTTTTCTGCATCACCAGTCTCTGTCATCTACTGCAGCAAAACTCTCCCTGATTTCCATTAAAAAAAACCAAAACACCACAAAACCCACAGGATTTCACCAATCATCACCACCACCAGTAAAAGTTACTCGTGTGTCCATATGCTTTTTGTTCACTTTTCCTTCTGGCCTGAAGCCCCATCAGAAAAACAGCTTTATCATACACCCAAAAGTAGGAAGAACAGGAATAAAAAGGTAAATAATAGCAGGAATAACTGAAAAAAATATGTCGAAGCACTAACACATACACTAGACCCAGCATGTGGCAGGTATTAAAGAGGCACAGACTCCACATATTCACGTAACATCAGCACAAAGTCATTAGAAACAAGAGAGGCCCACGGAAAAATAAATACTCAATAATAGCTCCAACGTACCCAACAGCAGGAAATGAGCTTCAGCGCTGGGAGTCACCTAATTACACCAAATATAGACAAAAATAAGGAAAAATTGTTTCTTTTTAAAGACAAAAACAAACCAGCAGATCAGGAGGGATGGAATGTCTTCTTGCCCTCCCGGTGTCATGGGCATCCATTGCCTTTGGAGGCCTCTTCCACCTGCCCACTGTCGTTATTAATTCTCACAGCACGTGCTTCCCACTTAGGGTAATAAAATATGGTTTATTTTATATGGGTATGTTTGATATTGAAAGTAGAGTCTTTGTCCCATGGACTTTAATAGCTGTGTGAGACAAAGTGTCCTGGCACGATCCCAATCCCATGAGCCGGGGGCTGTGATTCCCTTTAGTAGGTTAAGACTTTATTCCCGCTGATGCTGGTCACAGGATCCCAGAATTGCCTCGATTGGAAAAACCCTTTAAGCTCATTGTGTCCAACCATGAACCCAACACTGACAAGTCCCCAACTAACCCATGTCCCTCAGCACTATGTCTACACGACTCTTCAATCCCTCCAGGGATGGGGACTCCACCACTGCCCTGGGCAACCCCTTCCAATGCCTCAGAACCCGTTCAGCAAAGAAATTCTTCCTCCCATCCCATCTCAACTGCCCTGGCCACAACTGGAGCCCATTTCCTCTTGTCCTGTCCCTTGGGCCTTGGTTGAACAGACCCACCCCCACCTCTCTCCACCCTCCTCCAAGGGACTTG
>NW_010335110.1:7408-23800 GCF_000700745.2 Antrostomus carolinensis
CGCTGACCCCAGCCCTCGGGCTGCAGCCGCACCAGTGCCCAGCACAGGGGGAAGAGAACTTCCCTGGTCCTGCTGCCCATGCTATTCCTGATACACAAAGACCACTCTGCGAGCAGTAGAGGAGATTCACAGGCACAGAAGCCATCACTCCATCCATACAGCACCCCCAAAGCCAAGGACTTGTGTAAGCACCATCCTATTCCAGCATCTAAACCGACCAGACACGTCCTGCTGCCGTCCTCCGGGTCGCTGCCCGGCTGTCCCGCGGACACAGGAACATCTGAACTCCTGTGGCACGTACGTTTGTCCCCTTTTAGGTTTGCCTTGGCACTGCAGCTGCCATTCCAGCCCCAACTCCTGCTAAAGCTGCTGCTTGAGAGAAATGCTGTTGCAGAGCATGGACCGTAGGTGGGAGGAGTGGCCCGGGGATAACGGGGCCAAGTGGCTACAACTGTGCCCCAAACACCCTTCAAGCAGGATCCTGTGAAGCCCTAAAGCCACACAGAGGGGTGTAGGGGAGGGTTGTTTCCAAGGGGGGTGTTTCCATGACCCCTCCAAGCCTGGTAACTGCCTTTAGCAGCTTTTTTACACCTAAATCCCTTTTCTCCAGGGACTAATAAACTGCCAAAATTCCACAAAGCCACCAGCTGGGCAAGATTTTTCCATTGCTGTCCATCCATGCTGGATTTAAACAAGCAATTAAGAGAAATGCTTTAACATTCTATTAACAGATCTTTTGAAATTAAGTAGTTTAACTTGGCAAGACAGTTCAAACACCCCCTCCCCACAACAGCAAATATTAAGCACGATTTAAAGTCTCAATTTTGTTCTTGCCCTCAGGTTAAGGTTTTGGTAGGGATTTTAAATAGGAATGTGGGTCACTGGGCATTTTTCTCAGCATCCTGTTGCCCACACAGTGGCACTGATGTTCCCCACAAGCTGACGGGATGCTCTGAGCCCAACAGAGAATCATAACATCATAAAATGGTTTTTAAGGGACCTTAAAGCTCATCCAGTCCCAACCCCCCTGCCATCAGCAAGGGACACCTTCCACTAGACCAGGTTGCTCAAAGCCTCATCCAGATGCTAAAGCCAACAACAGCATCAGCATCTTCTTAACTGCTGGTACATAGGGCAGGGAGAAGAAAGATGACACTGAATAATAAATACAGCAAGGTGCACAAACAGCAGAATTGGAAGTAAATAACTAAAATTCTTTGGTTTGATGCAGAAGGGCAAGATGCTTCTGGGTGCAGCACAGATAAGGGGGTGTTCAGCTCTCCCTGTTTCCAGCTGGGTAACATTTTCCAGCACAACTACATTCATCAATCCTCCTCCTTCCAGTTCATTTAGAAAATATTTACACTGCTGGGAGATAACGGCCCTGAGATAGGGGTAGTTTTGCTGACACAACAGTAAAGCTTCCACACTTCTCCTCATCTCAGGGCTCTTTCTCCTGCCCCAGCCTGGGATGCTGAGATCTCCACAACAGAGGGTAAAGACCCTCCTCACGGCACCCAGCTGTGATGGGACACAGCGTGGGGCTGGCAGAAATAATTCGCAGAGCCCGTGGGCTGTCAGCAAAGGGCAGCTGAACTGGGGTGATTAGTGTGAAACCCAAAGCAGGAGGGTCCTGCCTTCCCTCCTGGCTGGGCTGCACCCACTACATGCCCCATGGACCCCTGGTTTCCCCCACACCCAGGTTTTGGGGCAGATGGGTGTATATTGGCAGTGGGGATCCAGTCTTCTTTCCTCTGGATAGTTTCAGGAATGCAGGAGCGGGGATGCTGCTGTATAGAGCATCGCAGGAAGCATTAACTGCCATGACATATGGCTGTTTCTATGAGACACTGTATTTGAGCTGAAAAAATACTCATGAAAACCAAACACAGGAGCCCCCTCATTACACCAGCTTTGCTATTACATTTACATTTCCCCGGTGTTTGCTTTCAGGACTGCCAGACCTTGCTGACCCGACTGACAGGTCACAGCTCCGTGCCAAGAGGTCTTTGCTAGCAGCGCTGTGGCAGCAAAGGGGACAAGAAACATCATAGAAATGCACCAAAATTTGCGGAATTGGCTTTAAAAATCATGAGGTTGAATAAAGAATTATTTTTTTTACTCTTCTGCAGTTTAAGGAGTAGTGTTTCCCAACTCTTCTTGGCAGGAGAGTTAGAAATTAATTTGCTTTTAAAATGAAAGCCTCAAGGAAGTATGTGATGCCAAGGGCTGAAGTTTGAAGATAAACACATGGAAAAAGCTGTAGTGGGTCCAAGCAAAGGTCCTGGACCCCAGTGCCCTCCCTTCAGCGGGGGTCAGGAGTAGGAGGCAGCATCAGCCATTCCCACTGGATTGCAGCAGCTCATGGTTAAGGACTTTCCAAGCCAGAGCTGGTATCTGTGTGTTCAATAACTCTAATCACCAGATTCCCTTCCTACCATAAATTTGTTCAATTATTTCTCCAAACACCAGTGTTTGTGAACAGTGACTGTGCCCATGGCACAGCTGTATCAAAACCATATATATGTTTAATATAATTATTATATGTAACAGCTATCATTTATAATAACTTATATAGTGTATAAAATAGATATAATGTATAAATACAATATATAGATATGTAGATTATATGTAAATATTATACATACAGTGTGTACATCTGAGTAATCCCCAGGGAAAGTGCCTCTCAGAGGACAGGGCTGATGGGCAGGGTGCAGACACTGCTGCACTTCATCTGAGCTTGCAACGAGCACTGAACCATCACGCAGCTCCAAACATCATCAGAGTATCTCCATAATTACACGCTGCAGCCACAGAAGTGTAACCATGTATTTGGTGGCCCTCCTGAGCATCACACCTTGGCTTTGGGACAAGCCATATGCACTTGGAGGTTCACCAGCAAAGGAAATCTACTTTTTCTCACTGACTTCCAACCTTCAAACCCAGCCTGGAAAGCTCAGGAGGGCTCTTTTTTTTCCCTCACTAAACACAATCAAGAGGCACAAAGTGACCAATGTTTTTGCAGGTGCAGAATTATCTGTTGGGAGAACAAACTGCAGAGATTGTGATACAAAGCTGCAACTTTTCCGCTCACCTTTAGCAGGAGCCTGTTTCTAACATCAGCCCAGTGATCAAAAAATCAATAAAGCCCATTAAGTCAGAAACCAGGCAAAAAACCCACCTCTTATTCCAGTATATTTTTTGGGGGGGAGGGTGTTCTCTGAAGCTCCTCACAAAGCAATGCCATTAGCAGGGGTTCACGTGCTGCCTCCCTGCCCACAGCTCGGATGCTCTTTGCTGGGATGGGATTGCTGGGACCTGGTACAGAAAGGACAATTTGCTGCTGTATCCAAACCTCTGGGGAGAGCTCTGCTTGCTAGTCGAGAAGTTACTGCTGTCGCTGATTCCTTTGGGTCTCTGGTGGTGTACACAGCAAGATAAAAAGCGTTGTGATTATAAGAATATTTATGTGTGCTATCCTGAGCTTTGCTAAGCCTCAGAAGCAGCTGGGACTCCTAATTCCCTTTAAAACTAATGGCATCCCTCTGCCAACCCCACTCAAGACAGTTTTGCAAGTAGACCTTACAGATATGAGCTCAAAACCTGAGTCCTCCAGAGCAGTTACAGCAGCACCATTGCTCTGCCCTCGGGAAAGAGGGAAGATCTGAGCAGCATTTGCAGCACGAGTGCTGACCCTAGACTAGGATCGGACTGACAGAGGGATGAGGGGACATGGGATGCAGAGAAGGTCCCCCTGAATTTACCCATTGCTCTTCTTACCAGATAGCTCCCGAGCCACCAAGGTTTAAAGCACAGAGTTTGAAGATGTGTTGGTTTGCAGGAAAATGCCTGGCTGTGAGCCTGGAGCTGGGCTGGATGCTGGGCAGCGTGTTATAGAATCATAGAATCATGGGATGGTTTGGGTTGGAAGGGACCTTTAAGATCATCCAGTCCCCCTGCCATCAGCAGGGACACCTTCCACTAGACCAGGTTGCTCAAAGCCTCATCCAACCTGGCCTTAAACACTTCCAGGGAGGAGCAGCCACAGCTTCTCTGGACAACCTGTTCCAGTGTCTGACCACCCTCACAGTGAAGAACTTCTTCCTAATATCTAGTATAAACCTCCCTTCTTTCAGCTTAAACTCATTTCCCCTTGTTTTGTCATTAACTGCCCTTATGAAAAGTCCTTCCCCAGCTTTCTTGTAGCCCCTTCAGGTACTGGGAGGCCGCTGTAAGATCTCCCCGGAGCCTTCTCTTCTCCAGGCTGAACAGCCCCAACTCTCTCAGCCTGTCCTCACAGCAGAGCTGCTCCAGCCCTCAGATCATCCTGGTGGCCTCCTCTGGACTCGTTCTAACTGGTTTATCTTTTAATTTGAAATTCACTGCATGAGTGTTTATCTGAACTTGGAAGCAGAGGTTAAGCAATGGTGCACCCATTTTTCATCAAACCTCCCCAGGGGTGTGACAACGAATCCCACCCATTGCTCATGTCAGGGTGTGATAACGGGAGAGCTCACTGCAAAATGTGAAAAGCAGCAGCAAACTCCATCTCTGGGGAAGATCAAGGGGGAAGATCACATTTTGCCCCAAATAGATGCAGCCGTGTCCTGCCCAGGACCCCCCATTGCAGGCAGGAGATGACCCAAATCACCTGGCTCCAGCCTGGATGGGCAGCAGCAGCAGCCATGGGCTGATGGTCCAGGCTTGACACCATGTCCTCACTCATGTTGCTATTCAGCTGCACCAAAATATCATCTGGGGTCATACCAGGACACTGGTGGTGATGAGACACTGACTGTGACACGGGTCCAGCTGAGCACAGTTGCTCTCATGTTCTGCCATCTAATCTACTCCATTGAGTTCAGGAAAACATGTCTACCTGGGCACGAGGACTTGCCCACAGGTGGAATTATTCCTTAACAGACATTCTGATCAAAACCCTTTCTCAAAAAATGTCTTCTTCCTAAATAGTTTAATCTGTGTGGGATCTATTTGGACAGATTGCTCTTGGTCAGGAACTGACCCACCATGCCCACTTGTGCACTGATGCCAGCTGCAGCTCATCTATATCTCCTTATGCCTCAGTGTCCTGTGTCCTGGACAGCCCATGTCTGGGGATCAGCCAGCCCAACTGACCACAGCCACATGCACCACTGGTGAGGGCACCTTTGCACTGTGATATCCCCAGGGAAGGAAGGGTCCTGGGGTAGGAGCACCCTCCTTGGCTGACTGCAAGCCAAGAGCCCACCAGAGACATCTCCAGCAGTGAACACTCCAATGCTTTGGAGTGAAATGAGCTATAAAAACCCACAAGAAAGACAAAACATGCGGCAGCCTGGACACACCACACTGTGCTGGAGGAAGGAGAACTTCTACAGCACAGCCTCCACCACCTCCATCCCCATCTCAGCTCTCTCAGTGGTTAAACCTGCAGGTCTGAGCACAGTCTGTTCCACAAGTGACTGGAAAATACATTACAGCTGTGATGAAAATGGATTTTTCTTTTCTTCTTCACCTAGTGTGAAATATGAATTGGGAATTCATTAGCTCTGACCTGCTGCAAAATAACATTGCTCTTAAAATATTCAGTAGTCTCCTGCCTCCAAAGGACCTTGGTTAACTAGAGACAGAGCAGAGAGGTTTTTCATTTTTTAAAATGTCCTGGAAAGGATCAGTAGAAATTACTTACAGTTTCTTTCAGAGGCTTTTTTATTTCCATTCACATATTCTAAGTGGAGATGTGGAGACACAATCTGCAATGGCATTGAGTCGTGAAGGAGAGGGTGCTGCACGCTCTGCTGCTCACCAAGGCTGGAGTGGGGAGGCAGAAAGAAAAACATTGGGGGAAGTGAGTTGTGGCTGTGGTTTAGCAACGTCCCAGTGGGCTGTGCTCCATCACTTCAACATCTGAGCAAGGTTTTGGAGGTTCAGGAGCCACCAAGATCCACCAACAATGGGTGTGGGTGGTAGGGGTGGAGTGGATGAAGAGGAACTGGGACTTCAAAGCCTTCTTGCTAGTAGAAGAGTTTGGTCTCCACGGCCTTGGCAATACTTGATATTCCTACCAAGAAATCACTCATGCCTAATTCTGCTTTTCAAGCAAATGATGAACAATCCAGTTACTCCAAAGTCTACTCAGAGACCAGTGTAAGCCACTAAACGTAGGTGGCTGTACATCTATGTGCTCTGCCCAAAGCTGGGTCACAGTCTGGCTCCATGGTCAGGTCCCAGCTACGCTGTGGTTCCAAGTAACCTAAAACCCCCAGGAGAACCAGCTCCACAGCTTTGGCTGAGGCCCCTCACACTCACCATGTTAAAGAGCTGCTGGGATTGTTATCCAGAGAACCCAGTGGACCCGATGGGCACGCTTCCAACATCATCATACCGTTGTAATTAAACAGCTGTACGATGAAGTGGACCATGCAGGAGTAAGTCAACACCACCAGAGCTGGAGCAGCCTTTGAAGTCAGCACTTATCACCTCCATCCACCAGCCACACAATTAAACCTTTTATTTTTAACACAAAGTGGTGGATGCCAACACAAACAGAATATCCCCCACGCTTCTCTGCTAATCATTGAGCAAACCCACCACAAAAGCGACCCCAAGCCCTTGTGATGAGTGAGGATGGGGATGCGCTGGAGCACATGGAGTCTCAGAGGTGGTAGGACTGTGTTTGGGAATGGCTGTGCTGTGCTCTACAAGTGGAGGGACACAGTGGTCATCCAGACAGACAGACAGACAGACAGACGCAGAGGTCCTGTGCCGTGCACTGAGCAGGGCAGGATACTCCTCTGCCCTGCTCTGTCCACCTCCCACCACACTTCTCCTAAGGGGTTTTGAACCTATTTGCCAGTGTTGTTCCAAAGATGGTATGGTAGTAGTGCTCCAAGAGTGGTGCATTTTGCTCGGATTTCAAGAAATTGGTGACTAAACCAAGAAGAAAAATGGGGACAGGCAAGAGCATCTTCTGCCCAGCCTCCCTGATGGCACCAGAGGACCTGGTAGGAGCACTGGGGAACCGTAGAGACTCATGGAGATCCACAGAGACCCATGGAGACCTATAGAGACCCATTGAGATCCACAGACTCATAGCAGACCTGGGGATGGAGAGGTGGCAGGACAGGATAAAGGACCCAGGGGACCAGGCAAACCACAAGCTGTCAGCTCGTTGCTCATGGAGTTATTTTCAAGAGTTTTGAACAAAAACTCAGAGGAGTAACATGATGATTTCACAAGTACCTTAAAGAGGAGCTGTAATCTCCTTTCTCCTGGCTGCAGGCGAATTGATTTCCCTGAAAGTTTAGAGGTCAAAGAGCTTCAAATGTCCAACATCTCTCAACAAGCAAGAAGTCATGGGCTGAGATTAGGAAGAAGAAACGTGTGAGGTCTTCTTCAAAGACAGGAAGATCTTCAAAGCTGTAAAGACAAGATCTCCTTGAGCAAAAAAGTTGCTCCCACCTCCACTGTCACTTACCTGACCTTTTTGTTTGGCAAACCTTTGCTCTCTGGAGAGCTGATAAAGTTCACATGACAAGATATGCCTGGGGAAAAACCCTTGCTTCCAGGTTTTTGGTGGAAACAATATGCTTCCCCCCCAAAAAAGGTTTGAAGACAACTAATTAAAAATAAGTTTTAAATTAATTCAAAAACAATTTGCATTTTGGTTTCTAAGTTTTTTTTTTAACTCTTTCCAAAAGGAAAATACTAAAATAAGATGGTAATTCATATCATTATGGATATTTATTTGTGCTGGCATGGTCTTTTGAAAATGGTGAATAAATCCCCACCTGGACAGCTTACAGTGAGGAGAAGGAGAGTCTAAAAGAAAAACTGACAGCAGATAGCAATAAAAACAGGGGTTTTTTAAACTGATATTTTCCTGTAAAAATGTGAAATGAAAAAATTGTATTTTTCAGTGGGAAAGCAACTCAATAAATGCAGTCCCTGCCAAGAAGCCATCCCACCCACCGCGGCGCAGGGCCACAGGCTTTGCAGCAGATGGAGGTGAGCTGAGTGCCGTGATGCTCAGCCACCCAGCCCAGCTCTGCTGCCTCCTCCTCCCTTCTAAACATCCACCACCCTCCCGAGAGGCTTCTTTTTTTTTAGCTTTTCTCATTATTATTTTCATTTGCCTGGGGCTCACCTCCCAGGAGGACTCATATTTTACACCTATTAGCTATTCAAGTCCCACCAGGCTCTTCCCTGCCAGCATCCCTCATGTCTCCATCAGAACCATCCTCACTCACCCTGTGGTGCTTCAAGGATTCTCTGAGCAATCTGAAGCCCCAGCACTAACACCCTGCTCTGCACCCAGCTTTCCTGCAAGGCTTTTCTCCAGGTTGTTTCCCCTTTGCCCTTTGCCACCACTGTTTGATTCCATTTTCCTTCCCACCCATCCACTGCCAGGCACCAGGGACCACAACCACCAGTAGGACTGAGCTTCACTTCCCCTTCGAGCATCCTCCCTCTGGGTATCCTGCATCTCCAGTAATGCAGAACTGGCATATTTTAAATGAAAACCATCTCCCTCATGTATATTCAGAGCCACCAACCGCGGCAGATGCTGCATCTCAATGTATTCAGCGAAGGGGAAGTCTCAGCGGCAGCTTTGCCTCTCCAGATGCCAGCACAGAGGTGTCTCCTCTCACTCGCTGGCCCCAGCAAAGAGAAATGATTGATTTTACGGTATCACAGCCAGATCTGCAGTCACAGATGGCAGCTCTGGGGAAGGTTTTACTGCTGACTCCTTATAAGCTTTGAAAGATCCGTAGTAATTATTTTTCCTTAAGAAAATAGATGAATTAATCCTTCTGCTAGGGTTGCGGTTAGTTTTCCTAAAACTGGTGTTTTCAAATGATTTCAGAAAGCAAATAAGACTGCCTAGCATAATTTTTCAAAATAATTCCCAGTCATGTATTTCAAACACTCCATCAAATTTCCAGAAGAAAATAGATCAGATTTCTGAAGTGCTCAGCGGGTGCTGTGGGCTGCTAGAGAAAATGGGGACGTTGTCTTGGTGCCTCAAAGGAAAGCAGCAGATTTTGCATAGACCTAACATGTTGGAGATGGGTGCCAAATATGTGCTCTCCTTGAGTTTCAGTTGCATTTTCTTTTCTGAAACAACCCATTTATACCTTCAAATATGAAATATAGATAAATCCAGGAAAAAGAACAGAGGAATGGTCTAGTGGAAGGTGTCCCTGCTGATGGCAGGGGGGTTGGAACTGGATGATCTTTAAGGTCCCTTCCAATCCAAACCATTCTATGATTCTATGAATCCAAAACTGGCTGAAATATCATGACATGGTTCCCATGGACAGTTGTGGTCCTGATGCCAACAAACCAAACCACTCTGCTCTAAGGCTCAGAAAAACACCTGCAAATGCTAAATTTCACAATATGCTAAATGCAGATCTCATGATTCAACTAAGAAGGTTTGGTGAAGGAGTTTGATGACAGATCTAAGGAAAACCCTTACCTCTTCAGATGGAAATGCCTTCTGTGAAAGGCACTGTAGAAGTCGTTTTCACAAAAATCCCTCCAGCTTCATACAATTTAGTGTAAATTAGTTTCATCAGTGACAATTAGTCAGAAACGTAACCTGAAAGACCTCTCACCTTTGAAAGTCAGGCTTGGACATCAGCATTGCAGATGACTCTTCATTGCAACCCCTCTGCAGATAATCAAGCAAGCTAACCTCCTTTCTGTGGTCATACATATATAATCCCACATTTAGAAAGCAGTTGATTTGTTTAATCTTCTCTGTTTGACTTTATAACCACTCACATTTAGCAGGAGAATTCATGGTCAAGTTAAAACCTTGACTCAGCAGCTTCAGGCAGCAGCGTTTCACCCACTGAGCTAAGATAAACTGGGATGGGTGATCAGGCTCCTGATCAGGTTCTCCCTTTATGGATTTAATAATTTTATTGCCTGAAATAAGAGAGTACAACTTTGTGAGGAGACTAGAGAAGTTTGGCTTATTTAGCTGCAAAAAAAGAATAGCAGGTTGAGAGAGGACACAATTGCTGGTTTTAAGTGTGTAAGGAGTAACAGCAGGAAAAGAAAATAATTAAGCTAACAACATGAGAACTAGTGGGAATGAGCTGGCCATAAATAATTTAGGATGGAAATGAGAGAAGGTTCAGACCATTAAAGGAAATCTCCATAAAAACATCAATTCTTGCCTCCATTTATTCTAAAATATCATGTGGGGGTTGTTATATTTTCAACCATGACCTGAATGCCTCCTCCCAAGCTGCTGAGCACCAGAGGAGAACATACCCTGGAGACACCCTTCCTGGGACAGGGCAGCCCTGTCGGGGCAGGCACCACCTGGAGACTGAAACCTTACTGAAGATTCATTCTGAAAGCTTTCGAAGATACTGAAGGCACACGCCTGGATTGCTTTTTCTAGGTTAAACAGCTGAAGTCTGTTTGCTGACAAACAGGAGCTGGCAAATATTTATCCATGTTTTACAACATATGCACTGGCATTTCTTTTATTTCCCTTTTCCATCCCAATTTTACTGTTCCTTGAGTTGAGGGTGGAAATGAGTTTGTACCTCTACCTTTTGTATGGGAACCAGAGTCTAAACTCTTGGCTCAGGATTTTCTGTAATTTATCCTCTACTCTGGCAAGTGGAGCTCCTCAACACAATAACACAGCTACTTAAGACACAAGCAGCTCTCACCCAGCCCAAAGAATTGGATGCTTCTGATGTTTCTTGAGCAGGTCCCTATTCTGATGATGGCTCAGGCCATCAAGAGCCAAATCATTAATGCATCAGAGCCCCCAGACACCCATTTCAAGCTCCAGACCCCCAGCACATGAGCAAAGAGACCCAGGCAGGATCAGCCCCCAGCATGGCCCAACACACAAATACTCATGCCATAGACTAACAAATGGTCTTGGGGAAGAAATGGCCAACATCTTTGGCTCCTCTTCATTGATGATTTCTTTATCACTGCCATTAAGCATCCTCAGGCATTTTGTAGGAGGATCTCAGTGCAAAATATAAGATAGAGTGAAATCAGGTTCATTAAATAAACTATTATTTTCTTAAACTGTTCCTTATGAAAAGAAATGTCTCCATGAAACTTCAATGAGACAGCACTTTGGCCCTCATCTAAACCCAGGGTCAGGGCATGGGAAAGCCTGGGGTGGCCAACTGCAGCCTGAGGCTAATTTAAATGCCAAAAATGGAAGAAAGTACTTGGGAATGAAGGGTTCATTAGTATAATCTCGCTCACGTCGTCTTGAAAGCAGGCAATGCTGGTGACCTGCGATCTTCTGACCAGAGAAGATTTCTAGAAAGCAAAAAATAAGCATAATTGGGAAGCAGAGGGTGGCTTTAGGCAATGTCCCTTCTGCTGTAGCGCTGCAGCCTGCAGCTCCCACCCATCGCCTTGCTCAAGAATGGGTCATTGCAAAAGGCAAAGGTGCAACATAGGATGAAAAAATCCAACTGGAAGGGTTTGGAGCTCTCTGTGCCTCTTTACAAGTAGATTTGATCCTAACAAGTTCTAATAACCAGCACCTGGTTTGGTCCTAAGGATTAATGGTCACCCTTCAGGCACACTCTCCTCTCCTTACCACCACCATGAGCTCCCCTTTTAAAACCAGTTCCCCCTAGATAAGTCCACCAGCTTGGTCAAACCAGTTCCCCCCAGATAAGCCCACCAGCTTGGTCAAACCAGTTCCCCCCAGATAAGCCCACCAGCTTGGTCAAACCAGTTCCCCCCCAGATAAGCCCACCACCAAATTTCTTTACAGCCATCCTGAGTGTTTTCTCCCTTAGCCATCCCAAACCCAGAAGGGTAAGGGCTTTGAGGCACATTCCCACTTCCACATGTCACTCAGCAGATGAAGTGCTGATGTTTGACCACGGAAATTTCACTAATGATAAATCCCTCCCTGCACACTTGGATCATCTTTTAACGAGCTGCCATGGATCAGCCCCTGTCCGGGCTCAGCCGGTGCCAGTTAAGCATGAGCTTGGCAGAGTCACCTTCATCCACCTTGTTGGAGGACCTGGCCTGTAGAAACACCAGGCTTGCTTAGCTCAACACATTCCTTACCAACAAAGACGTTCCTCACAGTGATTTCTGTCCCTCTTGCCTAAACAAGACACATTTCTGTGCAAACCAGGTGATGTGTTCAGGAGAGGCAATTCCAGCCCGGAGATAATACGGATACAGTCCCTTCTGTTCCCTGGGAAATCTGCCGACGGGAGAGAAGGTCCCACCTGGGGGAGCTGCTGTTTGTGTCCAGTCAAACCAATGTTGCTGATTATTTGATACGAGGTGGTGTGGGCCAGGATTGCTTTCCCAGTGTGCAGGACAAGCGAGGCTGCAGGGAGTCAGTGCTTTGTATCACTCCACGCAGAGTTTATCTGAGGAAAAGACACCAAGGACGGGATGCAGACACACACTGGATGGTGGGAGGAGAAAAGCCAAGTACAGTGAGATCATAAAATGCTCCCTGAGTCATTAGCTACGACTCATAACCTTGCTCAGGCTAAAGAGACAAGGGGTTGCAAATAGATGCCGTGGATAGATGCCAGGGAAAAAAAGTTTCAATTTTCCTGACGAGGCTATTGCTGATTAACTACTTTGCAGCTTGGTCTGTACCAAGGGCTAGATTTGGATCCAAAATCCTTACATTTGTTACTACTTCAAGTGTGGGCAGTCAGGGAACCATAAATTGCACAGCAGAGATCTCATCCTCCTCCAAGTCCATAGTGCCCTGATGCTGGCTGGTGTCTCTCAGGGTTGGGACTGGGGGTTAGAAACATGCACACTGGAGTAGGTAAAGGCATACATTGCATGTTGTCAGGAGCTAACTAGTGCCATAAACACATCCTCCTTCTGAAGGTATCTGTACTGGTTAGTGATTTTTCATGGCTAAATGCTTTTGACAGGTTTTCAGGATAATGAAAATCTCTTTGACTAAAGAGTAAATAGATTTGTGTGGATCTGAGGATGGAAGAGTGAGGATGCCATCTTCAAGATGAGCTCCTCCACAAACTCAAAAATTGAAAATTCCAGAACCCATCAAGGAGCAAACAATAAAGCAGTAAATAATGCAAGTAATAATCCATAGCACCAAAATGCTGCATTTCATCTCTGAAATGGCCCCGGTGCCCAGCTGGCTGTGCTACGGTACCTGAACTCTGCTAACACACACGTTCCCTCCCGCAGAGCAACGCTGGCTCTGGGTGCTCCTTGGGTATCTCACACTGTGACTTTCTCTGCAAATCATTTTCCCTGAATATTGCTTAGCAACTCATTTCTGGTTATCAGTAACTCCAAGCTGTCCACCCTAACCACCATGCTGTGTTTTTTTTTTTTTTCTTCTTCTTTTTTTGTGGGTTTTGGGGTGGTTTTTTTTGAGCTCTTCCCATGCTGCTTCTTCCAGTGAGGAACAGCAAGTGGCAGCAATTTGAAAGCTCAGGGCAGGGACCATGGTTTCTGCAGGTCAACCTGTTCCCTGCTCTCCTTGCGATGCATGTGGACCTGATTCTGCAGGACATTCTGCAGGATGTTCCTGAGCCCCAGCACAGCTCCCCTGGCTCAAAGCACCCAAAAAACTCCACACTCCTGTAAGGCTCTTCCTTTCCATCATTCCATCATGACCTATCTAAACCTTTCTATAATTTTTTTAAAAATTGTTTGAGCACTAAATGCCAGAATGCCTTGCTCCCTGGTTGGTAGAATTGTGGGTTGCAAAATGAGATTGCTCTGTCTGATGTCTCCACCCAGCCCTAGGTGCTGGGAGAGCAGCCCTGCAGTGCCTGGAGCAGGTCTTCCACCTTGGAGGAAGGTCTGCAGTATAGACTGCCACATGGGTGCCTACATTTTCCATGCTACAGCAGGCATTAATTAATGTGCACATGCAAATTATGCTGGAGAATTGTGCAAGAAGAGATTGTCATCCAAAACAGAAGGAAAAGTAGGAGATGTCTCTAATTACAGGCATTGATTCCATCAAAGTGTGCTTCTGGTCAGATCATTAACTGCAAAGAGCCACTCAGACTGCAATCTAATATTCAGAGGTTTCAAACATCTCATGCCTTCTAGTATCAGAGGAATATTCAGCTCCTGCATCAATCTCTCTTTTACCTTCCTCATCACCACCACAATGACAAGTCCCTTTTCATGGCTTGTAGCATCTTGCCAGGCTCCTCAGGCAGAAAATTTCCCTTTCTGAGTCACTGTAGAATATCGCAGCCAAATCCTCCCCCAGCTTCCCAGCTTGCTGTACAGTTTTACAAAATCTTCTGTCCCCAAGCCTGGGGACAGAACTGCAGCCCCATAAACAGCATAAACATCAGGAGACACCTGATAAACTGTGCACTTTGCAAGCTGCAGGTGAATCTATCTATATGCTGCTGGTCAAAGGTGTGGTATCTGCATGGGCAACGGCAGGTCATGAGTGCTGTGGCCTCAGCTGCTGAGTTAAGGAGCCCACATGGTGATGCACATCTTATTTAGGTGGCCTGCAGGTTAGCATGTGTGGAGGACACAATTGTGCCTCCAGACAGACCAAATGTAGAATTTCAGGAGGGATCTAGGGTCCTCCAAGACATAAAAGTACCCAGAAACACATCACCTCCATCCTTAAAATCAACTTCTCTGAAGCTCAGAGTTTGCACACACACAAACCTATCGCTAAAATTTTATTTTACTGGGACAAACAGATAAAAACAAACAAACCCTACTTATTTTTTAATGACTCTGCCTGCAACCCACAGGGATGTGGCAGATGAAGTCTGACTTTCCTGGACAGGAAGGTCATGACAACAAGCAAGCAAAGGCTACCCCAGGTCCCATCCAGGTTCTGTGACCCTGCTCCAGGCTGGACAGAGGCAGCATCACACAGGAGCGTGTGCCAGGCAATGCAATAATTCCTTTTTTAATGCAAAGCCAGCAGCATACGGCTGATAAAATAACCCTGGGAGCTTCCCCACAGCCCAGCATCACATGATCTGTGTGATTAAAGCTAGAGGTTTCCTTCCTGAACGTGATTTGGCTCCACTGTGACATTAAAACCAGCATCTACTGTGGCATTAAAATCAGAATATAACATGAAAGGGTGGGTGGGGGACTCGTCTGCACAGCAGGGACCCTCAGCAGGACAGTCACACTCAAATAGCAGCACCTGCTGGTGCTTCCCTGTCCAGCCTTCTCCTGCACCATCCTTCAGTGGGGAGTGACTCCTAGGCAGGATCTGCTATGCACTAGTTGTACAGTTTGGAGCAAACCTCTTGTTTTTTATTGTTTCTGCCAGCCTGTGACACCAGATCTCCTTGTCTACATCACACAGAGCTGTTTTGAAGATAAAGGTGAGAAAGGACTTTCAGGGAATATAAGGAGTTTGGTACCTCCCACTGATACTCAAGTATAGCTGGCATCTGGAGACAGCAGAACAGCGGAAAATAACTGAAATAAAGTCATTATCCCTTTCTCCTTTAAATGGAATCTTTCTTTGTCTTTTTTTTTCTATTTTATTTTTGCATGTGGGATCTAAAGAAGATGGGGAGCAGCTCCTGTATGTGCTCACCTCACTGTGTGCGTGCACCCTGCAGCAGTGACCGCATCGTCCCGACTGGCAGCGAGCAACAGGTCCCACCCTGTTCCAAGTTACAAACACCAACCCCTAGAGAAGGAGATCAAAATACAGGTAGAAAGCTTGCAGCCATGTGGTGAGTAGCTGTAGTTTGTGGTTATTTCAGCTAATAAAATGGTAATCCTCTCAATGACGAGGTCCAAAAATAGGTTACGATTTTGGAGAGAGATGAAAAGCATTCATCCTGCTTCTGGGGTTGTCCCCTGCCCCACAGCTTCCCTCTGCTTCCCAAAATAACAAGCTTTGCCAGCAACGCATCGCTGCAAATGCTCAGCTCAAAGGCAATTAGAGCAGGAGATAAATATGCGTGGTGGCCCTTGGTCCCCCGCCATCAAGGGCATCTTGGGACAACACATCTTTTAGTGTAAAAATATTACTGCAATCTCTGCGATCTGCAGCTTAATGTGATAACGTCTCTCTGAAGCAGAGCGCTGGCAGATGCACAGCAGCTAAATGGATTTTACAGGCTGAACCAGCCACCCAAACAGCAGAAGGAAAAAACCAAGTTTCCTCCAGCACCATGAGACTGGCGGGGAAGCCCAGCCCAGGAGGTTGGAGGTGCATGGGGAGCATTGGTGATCCCTGATCCCTTGATCCCACACCCTTGGGTGGGGGTCCCCTGCCCCTCTGCAGCACAGCGAGCCAGGAGCCTCCTCTCTTGCTCAGTCTGGGCTCATCTGCTTGATGGTAGGAAATCTGTGATGGAAACACTTTGCACTGATGAATTAATTTTAAGTTTCTGCAAATTGAGTAAACTT
>NW_010335110.1:23825-25791 GCF_000700745.2 Antrostomus carolinensis
CACACAGGATATTTCAGCATCACAGCATTTCCTACACATGGAAAGCCCAAATACAGATTCAGCACCCAAGCTGCTCTTCACAGAATTCCAGAATGGCCTCAATTGGGAAAGCCCTTAAAGATCATTGACTCCAATCATTAACCCAACACTGACAAGTCCCCGACTAACCCATGTCCCTCAGCACTATGTCTAGCACCAGGCTGTGCAAGAGCCTGTGTTTCACCCTTCTCATTGCCTCAGGCTTGAAATGGCTCGTCTGGTTTAAGGCCAGAGGTTTGCTGAAGACTTTAAGGCAAGCAAAGAATGTTTTAGAGAGACTCTGAAAATATTAATAACAGCATTATCCAAAAAAGTTAAATGCTTTAGCTAATTAAATCATACGATGGAGTAATAATACATTTTAAATGTAAGCTGTAAGGCAGTGTGCTAGTCTGGATTCCCAAGGCAATACATCTTTACCAGTCTCGAAACAAAACCTTCCCACCGTAGATAGTGGCACCAGCACAGAACTGACGTCTATGCAAACTGCTGTGAAGAGCCTCCCATGTTTCCTCCCGCCCCACAAACACCATCCAGCTTTTGCATTTTAATTGCAACCCGTCACAACACAAGACTGATGTGTTCTACTTCTGATCTTCAAAGCAGGCAGACAATTGAAAAGGGAACCTGAAAGCTGCCAATATTTCGAGAGCCGCTGATGTGAGCAAAGATCACCAGAGGGGATGAACAGTTACATCCCGTGCTAAAAAAATGAAGCAAGAGCAGGAGCAGCAGCAGACAGTCCCCGACAGTGGGTACAGAACAGTGACAGATAAAACTGTGTTTGGAGCCAGGGTAGGGCACTGAGTAGAGAAAATACACTTCTAACTGTAAACAGGAACCTTTCCCACCTCCTTTTCTCCCTTTTCTCTAATTGTTTCCTCCGAGAGCTGCAGATGTTATGTTTCAGTGTCAGTCCCTCAGCTACCCAAGCACAGAGGGGCTACTTGCTGGCTCGTTTTTCAGAGTCCCTTTGTGAGACTAATTAAAGCTTTCCATATTTTTTTTCTTGATGCAAGTAGCAGAGCTGCTAATTAACTACCAAAAATTATACTGAGCATTCAGTTTCTGCTGTGCAGCTACCACAGGGCTCATCAACTTCCTGGGGTGATTGCAGTAGGGATGGAGCAGTAGCAGAGATAGAGAGAGGATGGGGGAAAAAATAAATCCAGCAAATTTTGGAAACACTAGTGGTTTGGAACTGTCTCTAACCTGAATTTCAGAGGAAAGAATTAAAAAAAAAAATAGATGTATATATATACATATCTATAATTTTGGCTATCCAAAGTAGAGCGCAACCCAAACCCACCAAGCATTATCCTCTCTTTGCATCCTCTCCAAACACAGGGAAAGGACAACTTCCATTTTTGTCTGATTTCCCTGCAACTCTCTTTCTTGAAAAATTAATAAAGAAAAAGCAATATCAGATACTCTCCCTCTGCTAAAAGCACTTTCAGTTCCCCCTTCTCTCCAGTGTGCCGGCAAGCTCTGACATGGTGAAAGAGGGGAACACTTGTTTAGATGAAACTTCATATGCTGTGAGAACCTTCCTGTCTGTGCAAGTAATCCTGAAACCCTGGGACCAGGATTCTTTATTTCTGATGCAAGGGACTGTTCAATAATAAGATCCTTGTGGGAGTATAGGAAACTCACACCAAATCCTTCCAGAGTACAAGAAAATATGCAAAGGCAACTGGCCCCTCAAAATGTGCCGCATTTGTATGATTTGTGTTAATTTTCTGATTTATCATCTTAACTGGATGTGGTCACCAGAAGAGGAGAGAGGTCAGGGTAGTTAATGGCACATGAAGTGCTGTTGCTCGAGGAGCATTTCAGGGAGAGCTGCAGCCAGGCTGGGGGATGCTTTTAATTAAGTCATATCCCTAAAAGGCTCTTCTTGATGAAATGCCAAGAGCTGGAGCACTAG
>NW_010335110.1:25803-46148 GCF_000700745.2 Antrostomus carolinensis
GGTTCAGGAGAGATGTACACTGTCCAACCAATGGAAATTACTTAATGAACTGCCCTTAACTCATCAACAGAGCTACTGAGATACCTGCAAGTAGAAAAGGCGATTGCACAAAAATTCTGATTTTTCTTTTCTCCTGGTCCTGGTGACCTTCTGGAAATGCCCGTGTGGCCTCCTGTGCAGCCTGAAGGACCAAAGCTCCTTCGCTGCTTCTCACTCCTTGGAGACTGCCCCACTGCTGAGGGCCTTGCCTTTTGGATGTTTGCTTCACAAGAATCACAGAATGGTGGGGGTTGGAAGGGACCTCAGGTGATCATCCAGTCCAACCTCCCTGCCAAAGCAGGTTTCCTACACGAGGTTGCACAGGAAAGATGCCAAAAATACATATAAACAACTTTAACAGCTCAGTTCACAGGAGCTTTGAAGTAAAAAAAAAAAAAAAACAACCATTAGAACTTGTGGACACATTTCACAGGAGCTTTGAAGTAAAAAAAAAAAAAACCAACCATTAGAAAATCTGAGCATGGCTAATTAAATAATATCTACCTGAGCAGGAACATCACCACTCCATCACTTCCCTCCATAACTCCAAAAGAAACCCAGAGGCTGCAGATGAGTCCTTGCAGTGACACTTCTATGGGTCCTCCTCCAGGGAACCGTGGCTTCAGGATGGTCTTCCAAAGCCAAGGAAATCCTTTTCCTATGCATGGCTTAGCTGAACACATTAAGCACACTCTTCAGTTGGCTTCAGCTGTCTCTGAGCTGTTTCATGTTGTTTATGGTTTGCCCACTAAGTGGAGCTGGGGACTCTCCCATGCTTCCCCTCCCGGGATGGTGCCAGCACATTTATTTTCCTCCCTGGCCAAAGTGACATGGTCATCTGTTGACAACATGGCTGCAGCTCACACAGGCCCACGCTGGCCCACGGCTCAACCATG
Source organism: Antrostomus carolinensis (assembly GCF_000700745.2). NCBI lineage: Eukaryota > Metazoa > Chordata > Aves > Caprimulgiformes > Caprimulgidae > Antrostomus > Antrostomus carolinensis. The sequence continues at coordinate 26,739 of NW_010335110.1, forward strand.
GGCAGGCAAGGGTGATGGTACATCATTTGCTTTCCATCACATAAGTTTGAGGTCTTTCCTCTTTTTCTATAGAGAGGACAAGTTTTTGAACCCAACCAGCGTAGCCCTGTGCAAGTGAGCACAGGAACGTCCAGGTTTTCAGAGGGTGAGGAGTGTCAGAGGTTCCTGCTTTAACACTTTCCTGCTTCAGCTTTTTTCAGAAATTCCATTAATTAACCTTTCCAGTATCTACAGGTACTAAAAGAAAAGTCTATTAACACAGAGGCTTTTCAGGAACCTCCTCATAGCTCAGTCCTCTTGGACCTCATGGTCTTCCCAACAGAAGGCCAAGTTACAAGGAGGTTCCTGAAATCTATTTTATGTAAACCACATGAAAATACCTATAGCATGATATAGCAGCTCAGCTACAAAAGCATTCCTACTATCGGCCATGAAGATCTATCCAACCATTAAGGCACCTTCACTAGAGACTATCCAACACCTGTACAAATTTATACACTCCCAGTGAGATTTCCCCAGGAATTTGGGAAAGCAGCTGATGATGAATTCATCCACACACCACCACCTTTCCTGCTGCCAAAGATCACATCAGAAATAACCTCAGAGGAGAACAGAGCATGTCTCTAGAGAAAATAGAGGACATGGAAATAAACCAGGATAAAATTACAGCTTTACAGAACTCATTGCATTACCCTGCAATGGAAAGATAATTAGGAAATTGTTTTGGTACTAATGATTCATATCTAGCTAGGCAGGAGCTGTGTCAGTCAGGAACATGACTTTAATTTAACCTAATGCTGCGGTACTGAAATATGCTTTGCAATATTTTTATGCTCAGGAATCAGATAGTCCCAGTGTGCAGCCTCTGCCCTCGCTGCCCCTTCTCCCCACATCACCGTCCCAGACAAGGACATTTGGAAATTACCTACACAACATGAACAGCAGCTAATTGTCCTCAATGTTGGTTGCAACCATGCAGGTTCAAACTGAAATAGTTGTGCTAGTGGGATTATTTTCCATGAAGCTGATTATGATTTCTGAGACTCAGTTTATTACAGTATGATCATTTAATTGGTGAGGCTGGATAAAATCCATAAGATCATTGAAACCTTACACTGAGACTGGTCCACACAGTGGTCCTACTTGGAGCAATCTCTGAAAAAGATCTTTGATGTTACTTCAGATGTTGGAGTTTCCTCATAAATGTCCCTTTCCTGGCAGTCAAGTCTGTAGGAAAAATTCAAGCCTTTCTATTCAGTAATACCAAACCTTGCTCTATATTAAAGAAAATAATTGCATTCAATTTGTATCAGCACATTGACAGTGTTGACTGAACTAAAAATTTGTAAAGCAAGTGTATGTATGCAGTATATATATATATATATATCTATATCTTATGGTTGTCTCTACAAAGGTTTTCTCTACAGGTAAAATATTCGCTTGACAAAAATTTACAATTCCTCATGGAAACGTTGTCTATGGAAACCATACTACTGGTATGTGATGAGACAGAAATACATTACCCATCACTGCATAATACCCTGTGGATGAGCAGTACATAGAGTAGATTAACGTATAGTTTTTCTGTTTACGAGAAGAAGTCTACTTGTTTTTCAGTGATCACTATACAGTTACACGGCAAACAATGAGTTCTCTTTAGTGTGTAATGAATTTAATGAATTTCAAAGTATTTAATGAATAGTAGATTTCATCTTTTCCCCTTTCTTTGCATCCCAGACTTTGGAGTGACTCGATATCTCTTCCAAACTTATAGTGGGAGCTTCTTTCTCAATAGCAGCCTGGTCAAGATACAAGGCACAAGGATGGCCTTGGAGGAAAACAAGTTCATCATAAACCAGGTCCATCCTAAATATCATAAGCATATACTAAATATTATGTACTTAAGTAAACTAAAATGAGAAATATCCTTGTAGTCAGTTCCTTTTAATCTAAGAAAAGGGAAAAAGATTTCATAGCATAGAAAATTTGCTAATATATTGAAACATATTGTCATTATTGCTTTATTGCCAGTTATTGCAGGGTTCTTATCAGCACATCCACTTAGTAAGCGAATGAACCCTTTCATGACGCAGCTCTGGCACCAACGCTAACCACAGGATGGGATGAGAGAGCAGAGCTCCAGGCATGGCAGAGGAAGCCCGTCCTGGCTTCATGTCCATGGGCATGTGTCTGTCTTTGGAGGCTTTTGGCAAAGCAAAGAGATTTGGTGATCTAAAGACAAACAAACCCTTCCACATTCCACTTAACCCCTGACCTGCCCATTCCAGCCAAAACCACAGCAGGAGCTGGTGTCACACCAACCACAGCTGAGGGTGGCTGAGAGGGGACCCAAGCTCCTGGCTCTGCTCTTGAGGCACCCATGTGGCTCCTTGGCTGCAGCAGAGATGCACAAGTACATTACTGGGTAGGATTTGGCTTTAAGGGCTTCGTTCAGGGAGTGTCTCACTCCTGAGTAGCCTTTGCATGTTACTGAGATAAACCACTTAATAAACACTGATGAGAGGATCACAGTATGTAAATGTGCTGCTGGTGGCAGTGGGCTGTATTTTGGTGAATATATGGGAGAAACATCTACGTGCATTTCCAAGATGCCTGAAGAGGATCCTCCCAGTTAGATCTGCTCCTCTTTCCCAACCCTCATACACAGATGTATAAAAACATAACACAAGTTTAAACTTTCACTGTGAATTCAGTTTTGTGCCAAGTGACTGAAAAATCCCTTCACTGCACCAATTTCCTTATTGTTTACATGCAGACTGGTGCTACCTTTCTGGCTAGATAGCGTTCCCATAGCAACATTACTTTTATCACAGAAGAGGATTCACTGGATTAAAACAGACGCCTTCAGGTAATTAAAATACATGAAATTTCTTTGTTATTTACATTTCTGCTAGCGAGGAACCACAATACTCGATTCAAACCAGGATGCTGAGGATCTTTGCGACCGAACAAACAAGAAATAAAGCTGTCAGTGTTTGTCTAGTACAAAATGGGGACTTGCCAGCTGCAGGAGGCATTGCACACAAAAAGCCTCCCAGTTTGGAGCATGCGATGCAGAGAAGGGCAGGCTGTGCAACCTGGTATTTGCATTCGGAGCTGGAGCCAGAAGGTTGGGGTGAATGGCCTGGTTTATTTTCTGAAGAGGCAGTTTTTCAAGAGAAGACATAATGCACTGAAAGCACAAGAGCTTTAACTGTGGTATCCTGGTCCGAATCATGGTGAGGGGTGGATTTGAAGGTGGTCACCTGTATCCCAGGTGATTTCAGCTGGACATAGTATTTTCCACCTCTACCTTGCAAGACATCAAACGTCCAGTTTTCTAGAGGCTGTGCAAAACTCATTTTTTCTGAAATTGCAAAATTTGAGATCTCATTAGAAGAGCTCAAATATTTAAACTATCTAATCCTTTCCATCTCTGTCCAAAGGGTTTGCATTTTGGATTTTGCTTTGCTCCCTTCGCACTTCCAGAGGGAGGGTCCAGGGCTCACTTCCAGCTTTACCCTGGTGATGCTCGTGGCTGCCCCAGCCTGTTGCAGGTGAAGGCAATCACAGGATTCAGTCTCTCCTGTAAGGTGACAGGGATCACAGCAGTTCTGGGTGTGCTACCACTGGAGTTGGAGCAAAAAAAGGACACTTAGCAGGGAAAGTTGGATCTGGAAAAGCAGCCTTCCTCCGGGCACTGAAGGACATTTTATACCGGGAGCAGGTTTCCTTCTGCTGGTTGATGTGGCCATCAAGTAAGAACCTTGGAAGAAGGTGTTTTTTCCTTGCCCTGAGTGAGCAGAGAGCCCAGCCAGTAAAAGGATTTTGGTTAATGGGCAGAATTAAACTCCTCTTTTCCCTCCATGGTAGTAACAGCAAAGACAGGGTCATTCAGAAAGCTGGATTTCAAGCTGCTTTACTGAAAAGCTAGATCCAATGCCACGGTATTTTTGTAAGGCTTCCAGTAAGCTGAAGTGCAGAAAGCCCTTCCTGAATTAAATCTGTCCTCAGTGTAATTTAAGATCTTTGTTTCTAATTAATGTTCAATTTGAGTGGCTGCTATGGAAAATTTTCTTGTTTGGAAATATTAGGAATATTAAATCCTGTGTTTTTCTTAATTTGTGTGTTCTTAATGTTCTGAACTACACCACTTCTTACCTCTCCACAGTTAGAGACCGGAGGAGTGAGGACTTAAGTCACACTCTGTAACAGGAAACTTCGACTTTAGCAGCAGAGACAGTTTGGGCTTCCAGTCTTCCTCACCCCTCCTTTGAGATCCAGCATTTCAGTGGAGGTTTAGCACCTATTCTCTAACCCTTACAAGTCTTGACTCCTCCCAGCAGCTGTCACTGCACAGACCAGTAGCAGGTAAAAGCAAAAAGACATTTAAATGCAGATAGAGACATCATCATCCTTTTCTCTGAGCTTCATAACAGTTTCTCACGGAGATGAATAGAGCAGTTCACCCTCTCAGAAGTGAGATTTATAGTCCCTACAATCTGTAAAGACCCAACATATGGAGTCAAGTTTCAAGCTTCTTTGCCAGACCTTATAAGTAGAAACTTTTTTCTAAAGTTATGAAAGAAGAGCTAACTTCCATTATTTGGTATTAAACACTGTGTCCAACTTTTCATGACAGGGAATTGCAATTAAAACCTCTGGTGACAGACAGGAGAAGGTGACATGCAGCTGGAAGTATGCCAGTCCCTGGAAGTCCAGTTTAGCCTCTGGAAGGCCAATCTAATGCTGTCATAGATATTTCCATTGTAAATGACCCAAGAAGTCCATATGTGACATCACCATGGCCTTGCAGTGTTCTTTTTATTGCCCTGGCATATCTTCAAAAAGATACATTTGTTTTGGGGAAGATGAAATGGAAATAAATTTTAATGAAAAACGAGTACAGAAGTGATTACACAGAAGGAAATTAAACCAACACTGTTATGTCTGGCAAGTCTCCTCCACTCTTTGAAGAAGCTGGTTATCTCTTGATTGAAAAAAAGCACAAGGAACTGGAAGACAGGACAGCATCCATAAAACAAAGCCATAACCCCAGCCAACACTCTTCACTCATCTAGGAAAAATGTTGATTTGGGGTTATTTGGAGAAGATTTAGATGTTACCATGGTGCTCTAATGATGCTGACATTGCAGACCAGCCCAGTGGGCTACTTACAAGGGCCCTGTGTTTGCACTGACTGGTGATCTCTTCATCTACCGACACCTTATTGCAGCCTGAGCTGCAGGCTAAATCTAACGCCAAAGCCAATGACCCACATGAAAAGATGGCAGCCTACAGGCTCAGATGGCCACCTGAATATGATTTTGAATTCATAAAACATTTCTAAATGAACAGAAAAGAATATGAGACTCCATGTTTAGAGGATGATGAGGATGCCAGGAACTGCACGTTCAATTCCTCGCTACCCTAAGACCTTTGGCTCATCCGTAAATCCTCTGAGCAAACTCTGATGACTTTTCACTCTCTTACAGCAGCGTTACACAAGCCTAATGTCCAGTAGCTCCAACCCATAATTATCACAAAAATAAGATGACAACTTCCTGCAGACTTTGAGCACAGGATGCTCACAGAACCACTCAAACTCACAAGAAGTGTTTGATTCTCTGCTCTGGAGGGTAAATTAACCAGCTGACTCTGTACAGAAACCATGTGTGCCCACACAGCAGTGGTGACCTGGCCATGGAGGCAGTAACCCCACCAAGGGACACTAATCAACCTCTAGGCTGCAACGTGTGAGCTTCTGCCAGTTGGTCCTAAAGTGTTAATCTACCCAAGGGCTCAACCTGACCAATATTTACAATGCAAACCTTACCTGCTCTGAGATACTTGGATTAAAACTGCAAACCACTTATTTTCTAGGCATTAAATTTTAGTATAAAATTGCAAAACCCATTGTGAAAACCATTCCCTACAACAGCCAAGCAGCACGCACTGGCACTGCTGGCACATGTTCCTGCCAGGCTACACCTGATCATTGCACGCTGAGCTGCAGCAGAACTACAAAGGGAGGAATTAACAGAGCTGTTGTAGATCATGAATATGTTGGGTTGGGAATTTACTGAGAACAGCAGTCATAAAATGTACCATTGTTAGAGTATTTGGAAGAAGAGGTGTCTCTACTCTGGGGGTCCTCCAGCAGCATGTTACTGCTGCCCAGGTCTTTGGACTTCAGTACACTTTGTCCCAAGTGTCACTCCCAGCCCTGTGACTGGCTTCATCTCTCCTTGGGCAAAGGGCAGATGTAGAATCATAGAGTCATTTAGGTTGGAAAAGACCTTTAAGATCACTGAGTCCAACCATAAACCTAACACTGCCAAGTTCACCAACTTCAAGATGGCTTCATATCATAACACAAGACACGGCTGCCTGAAAGGTCCCTGCCTAGTCTAAGACCTCATCCAGGTCCTCTGCAGCCAAGAAGGGACATCAATGCTTCCTGAAGAAAAAGGACCTCACCTGCCCCAGACATCTGCCCTACACTGGCATAAACTCCAGAGACTCCCACAGAAGTATCTTGGGTTAGACATGACTCATGGAGTGATGCAGGTACATAAACATAAGCGCCCAGTGACTCAGCTCTTGATTGATTATTCTGGCCGTAGCCTACCTGGCGAAAGTTAACGAGAAGGTCATTTTGAGGGAAATGCAACCAGTGTCTTTCTAAGGATGGTTACCAGCTTTGACGCTTCCCTATAGATTATTTTTTTTTCTGAAAACGCAGTGACAACATACAAAGATTTGAAACCAACCTTGACTCATTTATCCACACAAACACAACAATCAGAGGCCAGGGGTTAAAACAGAGAGGCTTCTTACTCTGCCTTAGCATTTTCCACTAGGCATGGCCACTTTACTCCTGTTATCCTGCTTCTCATGCCAATGGTTTGTGTGCCTTCATGCTCTGCTCTGGGACTGCCTGCAGAACACCTGCCTTATTTAAATCAGGTTTCAAATCATACAGTTTGACTGTTCCCTACCTGGAAAGAGCCATCCATTACAAATTAAGTAACATTGAAGAGGAAACCCCAGGGTAACTTGGTATCACCTTGCAGCAAGCAACATCACTGTCAGCGAGCAAAACATCACACAGTGGTCCTGAACATACTACAAATATTTTCTTCATTTTTAAAAATTAAATCTGGACCGAAACCATCAATACCCCAATTCTGAAAGAAGCCCCTTCTGAACACAACAGTTCAATTGGGTCTTTGCTAAGAGATAACTAATTTTATGCTTCATCAGAAAGAACATATTTCAGTCCCAAGAATAATTTTAATCCTGTTCTTAATTCACACACATTAACATTCAGAAGTGATTAGACTTGCACAACATTAAGTAATCAAGTTTCAGCACTATACATCATGCCCAGCATTTTCTGCCCAAAGTAGAACATCCCATCAACAAATTTGTTAGCAGGGTTGCCTGTTTCGAGTCTATCTGTGGATTTTCTGCTGACAAAAATATTCCCATGGTATTTGCACAATGTATTCCCTGGAATACTAAAAGAAAGAGGACAATAAAGAGGTTGACTTCATAACCTTTCACACACAATTTATGGTTTGTATGAGACCCTCTGAGCCTTTTTTGCTTGTTTTTTTGACCCATCTGAACTAATTTACTTTGGTCTTTATTGAGGCAAAGACTCATTGCCTCCAAATGACCAAATCTTGAAAGAATCCTCAGTCCCCAGTAAGCAAACCATTAGTTCAATCACACTACTTCTCTACTAATAAATTAAGTATGCTTGGGACCATCGTCTCAGGTATCGGCCAGCTGGCACAGGTTGACCCATGCCCATAATGCTTAAATCTCTCTAGTGGCAAGACAAAAATGTTGTGTGCAAATTGCCCGTGGGAAGGGTCTCCTTGAACGTGAGCACAAATGTAGCCTCAAAGTCCAACCTGAATCAGCACTTGTTGCTAAATTTGCATGGTCCTTAATCAGGGAAACTATCTTTGAATCCAAATGCAAAAATTGATCCAAGGCTTCTGAGTTTAGCAAAATGTTACAGTCTTTGGGTTAATCCTGGAAGTCTGAAGTTGCAAAATTTTCCTGTTACAATACCTCCTTGGTGCTCTTGATAGGAAAACCTGATTAATTCTTGTACAATCCACTACATTACTGTATTTCTTCACTTAATCCCTCAGGGAAAAGAGTGAGAGGAAGCATGAAGAGAGTTGGATAAATTGACACTGATTATTGACAAAACAATGTTTTGCAATAATCCAGCTGATTCAATATGTTCGTTATTGAACATATTGCTGCCCCTGAGCAGTCACAGCGAGGGAGATCTGGGCTTTGGCTGGCTTGGCACTGCACAGAAACCATGGCAGGATGCCTTGCTCTGCTCGCTTCCTCCTCCTCGGGCACGGCTCTTGTGTAAGGAATGAGTAATGCCATATTCAGTTTCTTTATTATGGTTTTGCATTCTCTATGCTGCAAAGGAGATTTATATTTGAGTCTGAACAGGGAGAACCTGTACTAAAGAGATGAGAAGGACAGCCAAAGGCAGAGGGACTCTTGGGGTCACCACCAGTCACCAGCTTCTCGCTGGTGGCTCAGAAGTCATCCTTCCTGAAGGGCACCACAGTCCTCTTCAAGAGAGCATCTTTAATTTAAATCAATTATGTCAAAGTATTCACTGCTTGCTCCAGCATCTACTCCCTTCAGAGACCTCACAACAACATCAAGGGAAGTGTTAAAAACAGAGCCAGAGCAGCACTTTGCAACGTAACCTCTATTTAACACCTTTCCCCTGGTGCTCACCTTACCCATCTAGTCTATCACTTCTCCAAGCCAAGCACTGTGTCAAAGGATGCCTCAAAAACTCTGAAGATGCCTTTTCTTCTCTGTTGTTCCAAGTACTTCAAAAAACATTAAATATTTTCTATTGTCCATGTGATACAGGCAGAATTGTACCACCTGCATTTCACGTTCAGGGGAAGAGAAGCAGGAAGCACTCACATACCCAAGGAATGGCTGTCAAATTAAATGGAGCAATGGGGAAAAAAAACCTGTCCTGGAACCCACAGATGTATTCCTACAGAGTTCAGGATGATATGAAAGTGAAACCACTTGATCAAAGAAAAATTTCCAGCCTATTGTGCAGTCAATGGGGTTTTTCTTGGGTGCTGAGCTGTTTCCCAGTTCCTGAAGACATCTAACCTGCAAGCACTGCTGCAGCAGCCTCAACAGAGGAGCTGGAAATGGTGTGTAGGTGCATTAAACACCCAGCCACAGCTTCATGCGTGTTCACTGCCCTCCCACGCAGCCCGTGGGCATGTGCCCTGTGCATGGCACAGCTCTGCATGTCCTGCAAGGACCCAGAAGGCCAACTGCTCAGATCTCTCTTGGACAGAGATTAATTTTCCCCATGTTTGCTGCACTTGCTGGACATTCTGGTCTGCAGTACAGAGTGAAAGGGACAACACAGGGAACACACACCCCTTCAGCATGCAGAGGTGTCCACTGGCATGAGCTTGCTGCAGGGACAAGACCACAGCTCCATCACGATTCGGCCAGAGTACAGAAAATGGAGGCAGGGAAATGGCCGTGGTAGTTTCTGATAACAAGGGTCCCAATGTCCCAGTTTACCAAAGCTGATGTGATGTTTCCTCCAGGCTCCAGCACTCAGCTCTGCAAGTGAAGGCTGGTCCATGGCTGGGGCAGCAGCTCAATCCCTCACCCCCAGGCACCACCATCACCGTGGGATTACACAGTGTGTGCTGCAACTTCAGCATTAAAATGAGAAACTTATCTACACCCAGCTCTTTCCAAACTTGAGAGAAGAAAAGACATCATGAAGCAGCAGGCTTGGCTAGGAGAACTACGAGTAATAAATTCTGACCTCATGCTGATGCTGTTAGGCATGAGAAAATGGTTCATTCTCTTCTCCTTTACCTATTTTAAGTTCTTTAGAGTTCTTTGTTCCTCTCACAGAAAGTCAGAGTTATATCACCAATCTCCAAACCAGTCCCCTCACAGCACAGCGTGGTGTTAGGAGCTCTGTACAACAGTTCTGTGTATGCACAGAGCAGGCAAGAGGCTGGTGGAGACTGGTCCTCTCAGGCATTAGTAGAGTTTGGGCCAGGATTTGCCTTGTTTGCAAGGCCTGAGACATTCTGTGTTGACATCAGTCAGGTCTTTTACAATGTAACTTTGAAAAATAAAAATTAAAAAAAATAATAATTGCACCAGGAGTCAAGAAAAATAGGACAGAAGGGAAAACACATCTACTGTAACTCCAGGGGAAAAGAGTGAGGCAGTGAAATATTCCATCCTGACAACTCAAAAGGAAAGTATTGACTACTTCTGAGAACAAAACTTATTATCACTAGATTTTTATTATTATTTCAGTATGTTAACTCCATACCCCAAAAATTTCTCTGACAAGAGTCCAATGGACTGCAAAGGGAGCAATTAGAGCAGCAAAGTGTTTTGAAAATGCCTCCTACCATCTGCCAGTCCTGCACAGCTTTCCAGCACTTAGATATCACTAGTACTTGTCCATCTGCAAGCACACTACGCTGCCTCCAACCACTCCATAAACATTTCTTGGCTTCTACTGCCTTACAGTCCTTCTGCATTTACAGTTACTCCTCCTGAATCAGGTATGTGCAATGATCTCCACCAGGTCACCAAGTCAGTAGTGTCAATGCTCCACCAGACCATCACCTAAATAACCTCAGGACAACAAACTCACCATGTTTCCCTTTTCTGAACACTTTACATTTGTCATCCCCATAGTCCCATGCCATAGTCTGCCCAACACAGCCTTTGCCAAAGCTCACAGCACAGTCACAGTCATCAACCAGGGGGTGCAATAGACCAAATCTGCTACCATCAGCAAAAAGGCTTGATTTGTCAGGACTTTTGTTCTTCTAGAGAGCTGGCATTCAGTGGTACCCACTTGCAGGAAAGATTTAGGGGACAGTCACCCACCAGGTACCAGGCTCATAGTCTTTTCACTCAAAGTCATCCTTAAAAAATGCCACCCAGCTCTCCTGTCCCAAACCTGTGGTTACATACAAGACCTCAGCTCCAGTGCTACCCAGAAAAGCCCCTTTACCTGCATGAAGTGACCCTCAGCACAGCCCCAGCAGGCTGAGGGATTCATCCAGCACAGAACTGAGCAGGGATGGGAAGTAAAGCAATTGCATTAGACAAGAAAGACAGAAATTTTTCTTATTTTTTTTCGTGCACACAATAAAAAAAAGTAACTGCAAGGAGACACTGTGGATGAGTGATGGGTTAGTAGCTTAGCAATATCTCCAGAAGAGATTCTGTATCATTTTCTTTAGCTTGAGAGCTGTGATGGATGAGGTCACCATTCACTTCTTCACAGAATCACAGAATGTCAGGGGTTGGAAGGGACCTTGAAAGATCATCTAGTCCAATCCCCCTGCCAGAGCAGGAACCTAAATGAGATCACACAGGAAGGTGTCCAGGCAGGTTTTGAATGTCTCCAGAGGAGACTCCACAACCTCCCTGGGCAGCCTGTTCCAGTGCTCCATCACCCTCACTTCCTGCTGTTCAACAGAGCTGACTGTCGCCGAGCTCGCTCCTTGTTTGGTCTGAACCTCAGAAGTGTTTGTGCATCCCCAGAGCAAAGCCCTGGCCGTTCACTTGGTCCTTGCTGATACTGATGCAAAGTGCTGGTTGCTTTTGCTGCGGGGGAAAGCATGGTACCCCCTGCCAGAGGCAGGCTGTGGGCAAGGAGCTGGTACCTTCAATTTAGCAGAGGTTTTAAAACGCCACTTAATCAAATTCACTAAGTGGTATGATAATCAAATAAATCAACCCAAAGCCAGATTTTTAAAATTATTCTTTCCAGTCTATACTTACTACTTCTTTTTCCTTCATTTCTGCTCACTGTTTGGCTGAAGTTCACTCTATCTGGACCACATGTCTCTCATGCATCAGTCTCCCAGGGATAAGTGGGACAGTGAAAAACATGCATCCAGATCCAGGTCAAGATTTTGCAGACCCATAAGCTTTGGGAGATTTCCTACATTTTTAGGGTATATCTCATGTGCACCATTCAGATCTATGTTCCCCTTATCTCATCCATTAGGTGCTCAGATGGGAGTTCAGGGAGAGCATTCATTCATTAAACATTAAGAAAATAAAAGAAATGATGCAATATTCTGGAAATGCTGAAGCTGGGAGCAGAATTAAAACCAAACCACCACTGTTCTCCTGCCCAGAAGCAATTTACCACTGAGTAGCCATGTTTAATTTTTTTAATTTTATAAATTTCTCCTTGCCATTAGGTGTTACTTTTACTGCCAAAAACTGACTTCTCTTTGCCAGCTCCTCCTTGTAATCTGTGACTTCCTTCCTCCTGGGGAAACAAAGCTGCGGTGAATAAAAGCACTGCAGATCTGCCAGATAATTGAAATCACCGCAGAAAATAGTGTTATTCACTCTAGAATTCCTCTTGAAAGCATCAAAGACACACATATTCACAGCATTAAATAAAAAAGTTAGCTTTTAAAACAAAAAAAAAATTCAAATCTTGGACTAGACATGGCTTTTAATTTTAAAACACAAGTCAGGCCTTGCTCATGATGGTGCTGGGCTGGCACTGAAAGGGCTCTGACCTGACCATAATGATGGTTTTTCACCTACAGTTACCAATGGACCACAGCTCCCTTCTGGAAAGATCCCCTCTCTAAAGAAAATGATAAAAAGAGTTGATGAACCTCTGTCAGGTTCCTGAGTGCCAACCAAAGTGTAAACTTGAGCCATTTCTTGAGATGGATTCGACGATGGCAATATCTACCCCCGATGAAAGTAGCTGAGCTGTATCCCTTCCTGTAGCACATTTCATGCCGACCACAAAAGGGAACATTTGCTTACAAAGCAATTGTTTTAAAGCCAACTCCTGACTTTTTAATTTATTGAATATTTGTTCCCCTTGACTGAAACTTCAGCAGTCTTTCCCTGCCAGAGCTAATATTTTAAATCGTGTACATTAACATCATTTGCATAAATTTTTCAAAACATGTCACCACTATCCGTGTCCTCCTATTTTACATCCTGCCTAAACCCAAGGTCAAGGAACTCAGTAGGAGCCCCTTGATTTTCCTGGGCTTTGGACAAGAATTTACAGACCCAACAAGAGAAGTCTGCCAGCAACGTGCTGCATTCGCCACGGGCTCTCGCCTCTCCCCTGCGTACACTGGACCCTTGACAGAAGGACTGCTCTTGGTTTGTTTTTATTCGCTCCGTGCCATGTATTTTCAACTTTCATCCTTGCTCAAAAAGCCAACAACTACGCTTGCAACATTCTTTTATAAGGTCTTTCACGGCTACAACAAAGTCTTCAATCAAAACCTGAGTAATGGCTAAAATTAGTCTTTTCTGAAACATTATTTTCCACAGGAATAAAGATGTCATGGAGAAGATGTCTACAAGCACAAGCAACAGCCTTTCTACTCAAAAAGTTGCAGAAAAGTAAGAGTGTGCAAGCAAGAGTCACTAATCTGTGAGCCACAAAAGCAGAGTCATGCCAAGAGGGATCCTGACTTGAAGCTTGGCAGAGTTAATGGAAATGCTTCATTTGGCTCCTTTGAGCCAAAGCCCATCTTGGCTCAGAGCAAGAGTGTCTCATCCTGATCCTGCCCTGTCAAAGCCCGATGGGCTCTTTGGCACCCATCAACACACCCTGGGCTTCCTCACCCTGCTTACCTCCAGGACCTTTGGACAAGAGCACAGGTGCATTTCCCATTATGTCTTTGCTATGGTAAGTCAAGCTGAAAGAACAAGAACAACATGGACATTCTGTGTGCTTCAAACCAACATTGCTTCCATGTAGGCACTTATCTTACAGTATTGTCATTATGAAAAATGTTGGTTTCATGGCCTATCTACTGTCCACACAACCCAACAGCAATGTTGATCAAGATGCCAGATTGACTTATTTTGGTTTTATGAGGTGCCTTGTTGCAATCTGTTCTATAAATAACAGAGTTCTTAATTAAGGATATATAAGCAGATGGTTGACGAGTAGTTTCCACTAGTGGCAGTTATCTCTCACGCTATTTTGTATGCTGTGTTACACAATGACAGTTGACTCATTGGATGTATTATTCAACGGTTCTACTCTGTCCTTGTGCTCCCTCCATGTAAGAGTCTCTCGGTATTCAGTTGAAGATGGCAAAAGGACTGAGACCACTTCCCATCAACAGCCCAACAGCCCCTGTTTGACAACCAACCTGATACAGTATTCAGTTGAAGATGGCAACAGGACTGAGACCACTTCCCATCAACAGCCCCTGTTTGACAACCAACCTGATACAAGACTAATGGCAATTTTGCTTCTATATTAGTGTACAAAAATTGTGATAGTTTTTGGACAGCTCATCCAGGAGTTGCTTTCTGAGTCACATCCCACCTCCCACACAGGAAGGTGCTGTGAGGCCAGCCCAAAGGAAAGCACACCACTCCCTAGGTGCCTCTTGTTTGGTAGGGTCTCTAGTCTGTTCAAAGCAATTTCTCCAGGAGAGGATTATTGACTCTGAGTTGCATCAGCTGTGGGATGCAGCAATCTGATATGATTTAGAGGAGAAGGAGAATACAACACCCCGCTGAAAGAGCAAGGAAAATTAAGTTGTGAGTAGACTAAATACACTGAATAAACTGGAAACCAACAGCGATACCAGGGACAAAATCAAATCAAATCAAAATCCTCCTTATAAGCAATAAAACAACTGCAGGATATTTAGGTTTTCACTTGTTTTCCCCCACATTTTTGACTGCCATCCTCATCTTTAATACTGTCAAGAAAATAAGTCTTATAGATAGTATTTTTTTTTTCCTCTAAAGCAAGACATTTCGAATTGAAACACAGAAGGAGAGACTTGCTGCAAGCCCTCACCTACCATGCTGCTGGACAAGGGGGACCCTTCCCATCCTGCTAGGATGACACCAGTCTGTACAGGGAGGTTTCCTCTGCTGCTTCCCCAGGACTTGATTGTCTCCTGCACACCTCTCCTGGGGTGATACCTACAGCTGGGTCAAGCATGGATGGCACAGTGAGGTACAACCCCAGCTAGCAGCAAGGCAGCCAGCCATAAAGGTTAATCAGGCCACTGCTTTCCTGCCTGTCTCCTATTTAAGCACTGATCAGGCCAAATCCTGTTTCACTGGCTTGATGTGGAAAATTGCAGGCCAGAGCTATGGAGCTGCAGGCTGTGTGCTTGCATGCAGCACGGTTGCTTTTTCCCAGTGCTACCTGAAAACTTCCCCATGCCCTCGCTGCAGAAACCTGACAAGGATTTTGTTAACTGAGAACTATTTTTCCCAGTCCTTTAAACTGAGCAGGAAGGGTTTTATTTTTATTTTTAAAAAAATTTCTCTCCATCACAATCAACTTGATGATAATTCGTACCCCTCAGATCAGCTGCCCCATATTTACGGTGTTTACCCAGCACAAGTGGTGGGTGGGTGGGTGAGATTGCTATAGGAAGCAGTGGACCCTCCGTCAGCCTGAATCAGCCCAGCTCAGCTGCTTTGCGAGGCCATCAGCTGATTCCTGCCAGCTGAACCTCTGCCTTCGCCTCCTCTGACTCATCCTCCTCCCAATTAAACAAAGAGCCCCCAAACCGTTGGCTGAGTCACATCTGCTTTGAAGATGGGAGCTGGGTGGCTTTCGTGTCACCCCCTCCCCACCTCGGGAGGTTGTGCTGGGGAGGAGGTTGTCTCTGCGGCAGTGAACCTCGAGTCAGAGCTCTAAAAATAATATCGGGATGAACAAGAAAGGTCCCTGAGAACAAGACCCCCCCTTTCAGCCTTCGCCCATAAGAGCATTTCAATCCTCTTCTGCAGGGGCAAGGGGGGACGGTGGGTGTGTGGGGCAGGGGATGACCGAGCCCCCAAGGACTGTAATTACACAGGATTAAAATGCACAGATCTGCAGTTACATTTTGAACAGAAAATTACAACCCTGACAGGGGGAAATGTCGGGAAAGGGCACACCAACAAAGCAGAAGAAGCAGGGCAAATTCAGCGCTGATTTAAGTACACGTGGCTCCGCTGCCGGGTTTGGGCACTTGGCACCCACTGACACCTGTATATCACCCAGTGGTCCTTCCCACCAGAGGCAAAATCACAAATTTCCTTAGAGATGGCATGGCTCTAGATCTCTCTTTCAGTGTTGGTGACACATTTCTTCCCACCCCACACATTTCTGCTGCTGATCTTACAGAGAGGAGCCGGCAATGGGTTCCCCAGCCGAGGCCATCGTTTCCCTCCTGCTCTCCCCTGGCTAACAGCAACCTGAGCTGATCATCCCCCACTGCCTGCCTTCAAAATCATTAATTATCATAAGGAACAACATCTCCTTTAACTGCACAATGTCAAATGACTCTTCAAATTTAAGTGCTTCTTTGTTTTCATCAATCCAGGCTTGAGCTGCTGCGCTGCAGTGTAATGAGACCAACCGGTAGTATTCCACTTGGGAATATACTCAGACTTGGAAATACTCAAACAATCCACTGCCAGCAGGAAATAATATCTTATAAGTGATGGAAAACCCAGAAAAAATGGAGGATAGACTTGGGTAAGCACTACAAATAGGGATTTGGGAGGGTGGGTAGGGCCTGTCGCTGGTTTTCTTTGGGAAACCTGTTAGGCTGAACGTCTGCATTTCCAAGTAGGACTAAACCATCCATCAGGAGATTGGGTTTGCTCAAATATTGCTTCAACATTCAATTTATTCACAGTAATTCAGGTTCATTTGAGGAGTTGCAAATGAAATTTTGTGCTCTGTGTCAACAAAACACTGGGGTTTCTTGCTGAAAAAAAAAAGGAAAATACACAAGTTGTGAAGCCAATGTCAGTGCCTTGTCCACCATCCCACCCTCTGAACACCAGCTGGTGGAGAGTGACCTGGGACGAGTCACCCACCAGCAGCTGGTGATGCTCTGCAGGAACCATGTCAAAGCATAACACACTTCCAGACTAGTGCCCAGCAGGAAAAGGGAAATTATTCTGCTAAACAGCTATTTCCAGAGTGGGAAGTGGAAAGAATGAAACACCCAGCAAACCACATCATCCTGTGTGCTTCATCGTACAGCATCTCCTGTACGCTTCAACCCCAGAAACTTCAGAGAAACCTCAGGATGAATTGGCTTTGTGGGTTGGTGTGGGCACAAGAGAATAAAAATCACCTGCACATCTATAAGACATGTAAGGAACTGGTGGTGCTGGGCACCGCGTGCCCTGTGTGCAACACAGAGCACCAGGCAGCTCATACTCCCTGGTGAAAGGGATCAGATAGAGGAACCTCCAGCTCGGTGCAGCCTGTTGATATATATGTTAGTCAGGAGGGTGGGAGGGGAGTTAAATAGCTGTTACACACTATAATATGTGCTATCCTACAGCCAAATCTCATTATGCATAACTCTCCTTACTCCTATCTGTGCAATAAAAACCCTCCGGGAAATTCCATAGTGCTAAAATTAGCAGCCAAGTCACCATTCAGATCTTGAACGAGAAATAATCCCCTATCAGCACAATAAAGTCGTTAATAGAAGACCAGTTTTAATTTCTCCTTAAAGCATAGATCTGCTCTGAAAACCTCACTGGTTTTTTGGCTGCCACGGGTACTCCTGTTCCTCCTGCCCAAGCTCAGCCCTGCTGTGGGGCTGCATCTGTGCAGGCAGTGGGTAGCAGTGAAAGCTGGGCAGGTCCCCACTGTCTCCTGGGGTGACCAGTGCCACCACACAGGAGCAGCTTGTGGGTCAGCAGCAACTGGTTTCCATTTCCACAAAGCGCAGAGTGACTTTTCTCCCTGTCCCTCAGCTTTGATGCTTCCCAGTGGGAAGGACTCAGTGGCCAGCTGCAGTTATCCAGGCTGCAGAAAAGCCAACGCTGCACCCATCAGCTCAGCACCCAGCTGTCCACCAGTGCAAAGGGACTAGAAATAAGAAATTGAGGATTTAAACCATATTTATTAGGGAAAACACTTGAGGAATTAGCATTTTTTAATTGCTTGTGTTACTGTGTATGTAAGAGATCATAGAATCATAGGAAGGTTAGGGTTGGAAGGGACCTTAAAGATCATCTAGTTCCAATGATGAACGCTAAGCAGAGGGTTTCTCCTTCCCTTGGTAGCCCTACATGAATCCTCTGCTGCTTAGGTTTGTTTCCTTGCCTTCTCATGCTCCTGCATGGTTAAAATCTACCTGCTGTTAGCTTTGCCCACCCTGCCAAGCCCCCAGCATGTGCCGTGTGTCCTGAGCCTGCCTGGGGCACCTGAGGTCCCTGTTGTCCCCAAAGGAGGTCATTGAGTGGTGGCACATCTCTCCCTGAAGCAAGGCAGTGAGCCCACAGCCCCGGCTCATGGCTCAACGCATGTCATCAAAACACAGTTCAAATATTGTATTTTCTGCTGGCTGAGCCAACCTCCCCCCCCAAAAGAAATACCCAAACGAGAAGATTGTGAATGAGGGGTGACCACACTCGGTGGATCCAGGAGGAAAATGCCATCTCCAGCACTGGGTGCTGAGGATCTCTGAGGGCTTACACCTCCCTTGAGGAGCTGGAGAGGGGTTGGGCAAAGGGACTCTTCCTTGCCTCCTCCTCTGCCTGCAACATGGGACACCGTCCAACCAGGAGGTGTATAAGCCATGAGAAACATGATTAAATCACATGCTTCAGAGTCCTTGCTAATCTCTGATCTCATAAATCAAGAAGGTAAATACAGATCGGTTTTTGCCTGGGTTTATCAGGGAATATTTGAGCAGAAGCTGAGCTGTCTGTGCTTTGTGTGAACAGCGAGGACACATCCCTAGCATTGATCTGGTTTGTCTAATTGATGTGTTTGTTTCTCTTTTGCTGACTGTATACATTAAGAAATTACTCATTCACTCCCCCTGGTTTTTAATTGAAATCTACTTTACTGAACCCAAAAGCAGGAAACAAAGCAAAACTCTTCATTCTCTCCTGTGCTCTGCACAGAGGAGATGGCACCAGCTCCTTCTTCAGCACTTTTTTTTTCCATCTCCATTCAGTGCAGGTTTCATGAGACTCAAAATATCACCTCAGATTAGGCAGACCTTTTCATAAAAGTCATTAACTCCTCTGTGGAAAAGCCCAGTGGATTTTTCCATGAGATGGAATTTTTAAAAGCCCGTCTCTATAAACGTACAAAGTTAAGGGCCAGAAAAATCAAAATAATAATAACTTTAAAAAGCAGAATGGATCAATGTAAACAGCATTTCATTTATGTACAGTCCCCCTGATTTCAAGAGCTGCACTATCTCAATACCTAACCCACTCCAAAACCCATTCTTCAAAATGTGTATTTTTTAGCATTGGATCTAACTGAATTAGAAGTAAGACTACTATTTGGTTTGCATTCTGGATCAACCTTTTTTT
>NW_010335111.1:0-23919 GCF_000700745.2 Antrostomus carolinensis
ATATAATTCTTCCATAAGGGAAATGTCAGGATTTTCTGAATCAAGATAGAATAACAATAAACACCATCCATTTCTAATGAAGGCAGCTGGTTTATTTCCATGTAGGCATGGAAAGTGGATTTCCTATTAGTGCAGTATTCATAATACCATTTGAACAGACTTTTTCTCAGTTCTTCATTATACCATATATTGCAAGCCTTCCTTACAGGGGAAAGAGGAGAGAGAGAGAATAAAATCCACAACAGTTCACTTTTTGGTTCAGTGTAGTATTCATAATGTCATTTGAACAGACTTTTTCCAAGTTATGCATTGCTTACGTATGTTGCAAGCTTTCCTACTGGTGAAAAGAAAAACAGAATTATTATTTTTCACCTTGGTTTTCAAAGTAGTGGGGGGTGTCCTTGAAATGCAAGCTCAACTCCTCTTGTTCTTTGTTTATGGATTATTGTTAGGGAACAATTTAAACAAGTCCTGATTGGACTGTAAACCAGAAAGAATTGAGCCATGACTCCTACCCTGACTTGTGTATCATTAGGAAAAATAAAATACTGAACTCAAAATAGCCAACCTGCTTTTCAATTTTCTGTATTTTTAACAGATTAATTGCTTTTTGTTCTGACATGGGTGAAGCCATGCAGAAAAGCTATTGAATTTGCATGCTGGGAGGACTGACACAGGGTTCTCTGGTACGTGATAACTGATGGGTAATGTCAGCAAAGAGATTGAAGGAGGATTGTAAAATAAATTAAAAAGATAAATAAATGCAAAATCAGTTGCATAAACCCCAAGATTTTAAATCTGCTTCATCCTGTCACAACATCACAGGATCACAGGAGGGGCAATTGGAAGGGACCTGTGGGAGCCATCTCGAAACTCAGGGAGGACCACGGCCAGCACTAGAAAGGGGCAGCCATAGCTTTGCTTAACCACCTTACTTCAATGCAGGTTCAGATGTGGGCAAATGTTCTGGGGTCCAAGATGGCCACATTGCCTTCTTTAGTCTGGCTGATAAAATATATATATATATAAAAAAAAAAAGTAAAAAGCCCTTGTGAGTGACATTTACCAGGTTGCGCTAAGGATCAATACACTTGTTTAAATTAGGAAAAAAAATAAAAAGAAAAAAAAAAAGAAGAAAGAACTACTGATTTTCTAAGTAATAGAAAGGATTGTAGCAGTGGCTTCATCTGATATCCAATTCATCTGCTTTATTAATCTGTGCATTATGTTGGCAACTGAGAAGAATTTAGCTCTTATTCAGCACTCCATTAGTAGTGATTATGTTTTTCTGCATAATGGTTTATAAACTTTGTTGCTATTTAGGTATTTTAAGTCAGTGTCATCTATCCAGCTATAAAATGATCAGGTGCACTGCATAGAATCTATTCCATTTTTGTGTTAATTACTGTGTAATAAGAAACTGAAAAATGACCTTTTTAAGTATTTAGAATATTCTCTACAATAACCAACGGTATTTCTACTCAGATCCCACTTATTAGAGTGATTTGCTTAAAATATAAGATATAAAGTTAAGCTTTTATGAAATACATCCTTGATTCAATATAACTAATTATGGGAGATCTTGGAAGTGGTTGTAGCTGTAATGGAGTGCTAAAGAGCATAATGCAAAACAGAGAGTATTTCAGAGTTCATTTCCAGAGGAAATCCTCATAAAACCTTACATATATGCAGAATGCCTGTAGCCCTTTGCCTTTCCCCACCCTCCCATAACAAATCTGAGGCTATGCAAATTGTAATCTGGTTTTACAATTTTAAAAATATTTTAACAAGGAATAGCAGAGCCAAATGAATTTTCAATGAAGGTGGGTTTTGCATAAATGCAAAAATGTTGTATTATTACTGATGAAAATAACATTTTATTACTGATTGGTGGTCTGTAGGAATAATTTATTGGCTTTCTTATGAAACTCCTTGTAGGCCTGGTTCAGCATGGGCCTTGTGGGTGTTTCGCCAGCAGTTCCAATTTTCTTGGTTCATGACTCAGGGAGAAATACTAGCTGTGTGGTACAAGTTAACTGTGGAAAAACACAGTCTAAGAACATTTTAAGAACCCCAGCTGAGGCAAAAGTGGCTACCACGGGGCCTGTGAAAGGCACTATGGTTATGTTTATTGCCACAATTAACACCTTACTTCTAACACAATTCAGTGAGCCACAGATACAACTTGTGCAAAAAAACCTGCTCCTTCAGTAATTTGCAAATCCCACAAGACTATCATTCTGTCAGCCACGACTGCTCCATTAAACAACCTTCCAAGTAATCAGCTGCAGGAAATCTGAAAGATATATTATGATGCTATGTATTAATTTACCAAGTTCCTTAATAAGCTTTAAATAAACAAAGTTATCAAGCTAATTAGCATTCAGGGGAAAACGATGTTCTTTGAATCTCTCAAATTCTGAGACTGGTTAAAATCCTCTCATACAAAGAAAAAGCAGCACATTCAAACAATAGTGAATATTGTAGTACGAAGTACAGCCCAGCAGTCTACAAAGCAGAAAACTAGTGTTAACTGTTTGAACTAAGATTTCTGTAGCAGTCTAATAAAGCTAAAAAGGGCTTGATTTTTCTAGTTGTTAGGAACTGGAGTTATAGAGAGAGTCTTAGTGGGCAGTCTTTAAGCAGCTCTGGTCTCTGAAATTGAAGGTCATCACTGATTTAAATTAGTATAGTAGTTTCTGAAAATTCCTTCAAGCTCTAAGATGCAGAATCTGCTGTTCAAATACCCTGAAAACACCAACTTCTACTTGTTCTTCTAGATCCTTTCAGGTGTAAATACACAGAATTGCAACTGAGATGCAGATATCTTGGTCAGAGTATCTTAGAATTCTGATCCTCCTTTGCTAGCTAAGTATGATAGCATTATTGTTTTCTTCTCCAGTTTCAGCAAGATAAATGTTTGAAAGTGTTTTGAAGCCTTGAGGTATTACAGAAATTGTGCAAATACCTAGAAGAGATAAAAAATGTGAGTGTAAACAGTAAACATTTTTATAAAATACACTGTAATCTCTAAATACTTTATGTAAATATTGTTTCAGAAATATAAAATAATTTATTAAAGTTATATGGTACTTGTCACTTTGAGGAGTTGCATAGAAATAAAGTAGTTCAACTTTTTCACTAAATTACAAAAAATAAAGGTAACTATAATATTCTTCATTAATATATAAGCATTAAAAATTTTAAAAGTATTAGTTTCTTGGTTTAGGCAGTTAACATATATGAATGCTGAGAAAGGATGAAAAAGTGAGTAATGGGCATGGGGAGAAAACAGCACAGGAGGAGGAAGAGTGAAGGGAAGATAGAGCTCCCTGGGAGAGGTACTCTCACTAGAGAGCTGACAGTTGTGGAATTACTTTCTTGCATTGGGTATTAAGAAGCTGTAAGTGTGGTGTAATCTTTCTTGCATTTCTTCTATGGGATATTTGCTTTTTTAGTGTCATCTGTGGGCAGACAGCACTGCCTTGATGTTCTTCATCCTGTGTTCTTAGGGGCTTCCTGGGATCTCTGCATTTCTATGAAAGTCCTTGTGAAAGGCAATTAATAAACATGCCTATTGGCTTTAGACTTTACTATAAGACAATTCATATCCCTGCTGGAAAAAAAATGAAGAAGGTGCTGAAAACAGAAAGATGTTGAAGATCCTTTCTCTGGAGACAAGAGATTCATTAATAACCTTCTCATTTATTTTCTGACTTAAACACTCTCTTGTCTCTAGGCAGCCTTTAATTACATTATGACATGGATCACATTCCTGAAAATATTTATTTGTATGAATGATGCCTTAGGATGCTCTGCTTGGTCAGGCTTTCAAAACAGTCTTACAAAGAGAGCTTAACGAGTTTCATTCTAACCTGGCACTGACAAACAGCTCCCCTACTAATCCACATTTGTGTGTGTGTTTCATGTTTGCCTGAGCAGTTTGTAACAGGCAATGATTCTCATAAATAATAGATTCCCAGCTTTGCTTTGGAGGTGCCCTGTTCAGTCCCTGGTTGTAGCTTGCTAGATCACTATTGCATTGGTTCATCTTCCCTTTCCCTTTCCCTTTCCCTTTCCCTTTCCCTTTCCCTTTCCCTTTCCCTTTCCCTTTCCCTTTCCCTTTCCCTTTCCCTTTCCCTTTCCCTTTCCCTTTCCCTTTCCCTTTCCCTTTCCCTTTCCCTTTCCCTTTCCCTTTCCCTTTCCCTTTCCCTTTCCCTTTCCCTTTCCCTTTCCCTTTCCCTTTCCCTTTCCCTTATATGCAAATGACATAGAAATAAAGGATGCTTATGTACTGAAATCCCTAGAGAACATATTTCAGGAAAAAGGGCTGCGTTAACAGGGCTATGTCATAGATTAAATATAATTGATATTATAAAAGCAAAAAAAAATTGAAATTATTTATTTTTAATATTTCACAAATCATTAAATCAATTCCTGTACATGTGCCTTTTCAAAAGTGACTAGACTCCTTCTCATGTTATCTTGCTCCCTAAATCAATCAATACTCAGTAAATAAGACTAGGACTGCTGTGTCTTTCTGCCTTCATGATGTGGGAACTCTTTGAATATTTTTGCCCTGTTGTCTGAATTCAGCTAGATTCTGTTTCTACTGGATTCCTAAAGGAAATAAAATCTATTGGAACAATTTCTCAGATTATAATGTCATTTCTGTGAAATATCCCAAGGGAGGTATTCTTCCAAGTGTCAGAATGACACTATCCAAGACACTCAACATGCTCCACAGTGCTGGTGCGCCCTCAGATCTCACACCTTGTCAAGGACCAGTGATGCCCAGAGAGATGAATAAGCCCATCATAATTTAGATGTGCCATTGACAAGATTCCCCCACTGAAGGGGGAAGCAGATGTAGAGAGGAGTGAAAGCATGGAAATCACTTATATGTTTGCAAAGAGTTCAAGAATTGTTATATTGTTATATGTTTGCAAAGAGTTCAAGAATTGTTTTTCTATGCAACAATAATTCCCCAAAATGATATGTAAAGGTCCAGATTCTTCTTTGCCTTGAAATTTTTTGTCCTTCAGAGCAATCTGTACCACTTAAGAAACACCAGTAACTGCAAAATTAATCATCTTCCATTTAATGTTCGTGACATCTCCATTTAGCAGTGGAGAGTCCCGGTCATGAAATGGACATCAGTCATGCCACAGTTTGAGGTAAAATGTAAAAAAAAATTGTAAAAAACCAAACCAAAACAAACAAAAAAGAAAACCAGCCTACTTTCCTACTTTTAATAAGCCTGGACATCAAAAAGAGGGTCACAGCTACCTTCAGGAATATGTGCGGTGGAAGCTGATTTCTGAGCAGGTTGCCATAAGGATCAAGTGCCATTACTTCTGTTGAACAGGGTCCATAATTTAGAGTGCTACTTTTGGGATTGTATCTCTCCAGAAAAGCTGTATCACAGAATTTAAAAGCCGGTGTTTATACATAGACTATTTGTAAAGCAGTGATAGTGGCTCAATCTAGGACTTCATTTCAGCATTTCAAAAACATACACACTGGCAGTGTCTAAATGGTACAGCACAATATAGAGCTGGTAATAGACCAGATGCTGCTACTTCTTACCCTTCAGCTATGCTTCTTTAAATTTTATTAGAACATAATAAGCTCAGCTAAAAATATGCTTTAATATGTCTGCATTAGTTAACAGCCTGGTAGGAATTCTAATTATTATTGAGTTTATCATGAGTACTACAATATGCCCTTTCTTTAAATTTCTAGAGACCACTTAAGCTGCACATTGTTAGCTGTATAAATATTTGTTGATATTTAAGATGCATAATTCATTTGTTTCCCCAAAAAAACTATGTAGTTGTTTTTAAATACTGTTCAAATGCTGCTATTTTAGTGAAAGCTATGCCACTTAAGCAGTTAAGCCTGTTGCAGTTCTAGTGGGTAGATGAAGAACTGGAAAATTGGAGTTTGGAAAATAACTCTGATAATATTTTTTAAAAAAATTGTTCTGGGATATCACTTAAGTATAACGACTTTTTTTTTTAAATAAAAATATTATTGTCAAATACAAGACATAGGACTTCTATTTGACTAAACAATGTAAAAATATTAGTTGCAATGATTGCTCACCCAGGTTTTTTTCCTTGTAAGACACAGTGGTACTCTTGATATTTCCACTTTTTTCTACACAGGTGCTGTAATAATTCAGTGTGCTATTATTGGTCAATATTAGACCAGGAACATAGAAATCATCTAAATTTGCATCTGTTTGACAAGGCAGGCACTCTTTTTGTTTTGTGTAGTTTAACATGGTCCACAGAAAAATGTGGTCACTAGGTGCTATTGCCTTATAAAAAAACATTTCATTTACTTAATAATTATAACCAGATTAACATAACTGCAAACCAAATTTTTCTTTCAGCCTGGATTTGTCATTCTGTACTCAATTTATGAAGACTAATTCAAAATACCATACATAAGTTGATTTACATTTTATTCAAGCCCTACTACCCCTCTGACTAGTGCTACTACCTTATTCTCCTAACCTTGACATTACCTGCTGAGTTGCAGTCTTCAGTGTGATCAGAGTCACCGTGTCCATGTTAGCATCAACTGGCTTTCTCATGGGGTCCTCTGTGGGCTACCTTTCTCTCTCGTACCTGGCAATATGTAAGATAAAGCTTGTGGAGAGAAGAGAGGAAAAAAAAACAAAAAACCTATCCAAACTCCCGAGGATTTCATTGTGTGCAGCAGCCTGTATTGCATTTCAATATATTGTTTTTATATAAATGTTGCTTGCCTGATATCTGAGTCTTTAATGTAGTAATAATAGTAGTCTAGCTCTGACTTCTTAGCTTATTTGCTATATTATCCTCTGTTCACTCTCTGATCACTGACCCCAGCATCCCTTTCCAGCCCCAAAATTATGTTTTCACTTATTTTATATTTTTTCTGTAAAAATATATATGACCTTTTAAAAAATGTATTTTAGTGTATATGTCCTCTGCAAACAGAAATCTTGGCAAAAAAAACCCCAGCAAACCACAGCCCCCCCAAAACCAAGTAGAATTCTCTCCTGTTAACCCTTGAACATGCTAGGTTTCTAATCCTGGTTGTTTGCCTCCTCCTGGGCTTTCTCCTCTTTTGAATGAAGTTTCATTAACTCTTTCTTGCTCTTTTGCTCCATATTAACAAAGTTATCTTCCTCCACTTCTATTCTATCAACTTTCTTTGTTAGTTAAGACCTTACTCCTTTTATGGTAAACAAGAAAATTCACAAAAGACAAAAATGGAATGTGACATGAGTAGGGCTGAATTACCAAAGGGAGGAAGAGAAGAAAAAATATCACCAAATATTTCTCTAATGAAAATTGTCATTTCCTAATGAAAGGAGTTGAAGGAATTTCTCATTAATAACTGTTTTGCCTACGAATGCACATATGAACTATTATTTAGGGGCAAAAACTTCTGCTCCGAATCACACTTTTTATATTCAATGTTTAATTGCAATGTGTTCAGCTTCCTTGCTGTGACCCGCCGCTACGTAATTGTTTCTTCCCTTCTTTTGATGTTCAGTTCTTTATTCCTCCCCCCACCGAAGCAATCATTCATTTGATTGGTCTTTAGCTGTTTTCCCCACATTGCTGAGCTTTTTCTTTTTTATTCTTCAACTTTTTTTTTCCTCCTAGTCTTCTGCAAGGCACTATTTTCCATCTCTTCTTTTCTCTTTCACTTTATTCTGAAAAATATAATTAAATATAAATTTTTCTCACACTGTGCTGAGAAATAAGAGACTCAGACTTATGCCTGTTTGTCCAAATAAAGTCCCACCGGCTTGTACTATGGTTGTGTCTGTAGTGGCCACTTCAAGATTAACATGACTAGAGCAGAGTTCTCCATATTTCTCCGAAAGCTGACTTGCTACCTCCTTTCATGACTGCTGGAGTTTATTGAAGTAACTCTGCATATTTCTTATCACCAACTGCATGACATATGGTCATTCATACTGCCCCAACCAAAGGGACTAAAATAGAAATACATCAACTCAATAATTTAATGCACCAAGATCTTCACAGTAGACTTCTAAAACCAATTGAGATACTGATCTGGAGTAGCTAACCTTAGTGTGACCCAAATGATAAAATAATATTACAAAAAAGAGAGGTGGAAGGGCAAAGGACAGCTCTATTTTTTTATATATATCTTTAATTGCTTTTAATTGATGTGAATTTCAGTGAAACAAGGTAGTATTTGCTTTCATTAAAAATTTCAGGTGTGTTAATGCTAAAATACTGTGTGCTGATTTATTACTATGTGGACATGAACACCTAATTACAAAGGCAAATGGAAGTTTACAACTTGGGAATCGAGTCTTCCTTAGGTAGTTCTCACTGAATAGAAGTTCTACATACATATTTATGGTAAAATTTTTGCACTGAGTGCTTAATTCCCTTTCCTTTTATGAGAACCTGGATATAAAACCATCAGAGATGTTACGTTACACTTTCTTGCCCCTTGGCATTTTCCAGGAAAAGCAGTGTAAAGTTTGAGTCAACCTTGCTTTAATACATTGCAAAACTATGTGCTTGTCAAAGAAATATGACATCGTACTAATAGTCTCTTTCTGTTAAATTGCAGCCTATATAATATTGTGCTCTCATGTAAAATGGTTGTGTACTATTTTGTGTAATCTGTAGAAAAAATGAATTTAAACATATATTAATAATTTACATGTGCACTTATACATATAAATGTATAAAATTCACAGTAACAGTCTCCAATCTGCCTTTTAAAAAGGTTCACTGAACAATTTTAGCCTTATTTTTCTCCTTATTTTTCTAGCCTATGAGCAGTTTCAGAGGGGAGCAACATAACAGCGTTTCATGCTTTCTTTTCTCAATGGAATTTCCGCCCCACCCCACCCCGATATAGCAGTGAGATGAGTATGGTAGTCTCACTTTCAAATCTCAAGTTAGATGCTCTTCATACTGCATCATGCTATATAGGCAGAGCAGATCAGGTGGCTCTAGTTTCTGGATATCTGCATTGCACTCCTGACTTTGATGAGCTTTGCACTTTGTGGAGCTCACAAAAGTTGTCCAACCAGAGTACTGGACCTGGGGATATTAACCCAGCAAAGTTAGTGATAGTTACCAAACCCATGGTCAAGCAAATGTGATTATTTTACTTGACAGTCTCCCTAAAACTCTTTCAGAAAAATCTAAGAACTACAGAGCTCAAACTGTTAAGACAACTGCAATTAAATTGATTAAATTGATAGAGTTGTTGGGATGTCAAAGTCTATGCAGTATATGTCACACAACAACCACAATCTAGCTGGAGATGTGAGCAACCCTAAGGAGCTCACATAAAGCAAAAATATTTTAGCTGATGTTGATCAGGACTCAAATTTTCTTGGAAATCCTAACTAGTGTGTAAGATATTAAGACTTATATTCTATCTCTTTCTTTATGAAATGGATTCCTAATAGGATTAATAGAAAGATAAGGATTGTACTCTAGGTGAAATTAACATACTGCAGACAAGAACAGAATAGCCACAGGATAACATTTCCCATCTAGCCTGGAAAAAAAAAAAAAAAAAAATCACCACTAAAGCCCAAACAAAGGCAGATTTATAATTATACATCTTCATACTAAGCCGAATGAATCTTCAGTGAGCAGAGACTATACTGTGGTTTCGCACACTGTTTCTCAGCCAGGAATCATTTCCACAGGAAAATGATGTTATTTTTTTCCTGTAGGTAACAGATGGACTTTGCAATTGAGATTTTTTTTCCCTTATTGCCTGTTATCTCTAAGGAAAGTCTGTCCTCTTGGAAATCCAGTCTTAATATATTTTATTTATGTATAACATATTTATGCACAGCATCTTTTGCTTAAGGTGCGTCTGCCATTAGAAAGCAAAAGATTTTTGAATAAATAAGGAAAAAAGTGGACATCAGCATGGCATAGATTATGCCATTCTACATTCTAGTGCTATCCCATCTTAAACGTAGAGGGAACCACTAGTCTCACACTGAATATTGCAGAAGCAGAGATTGAGAAGAGATGAGCAGCATGGGAAAACTCAAAAAAAAAAGTAAAATTTCTACTATAGAAAAAAATACCACTGAGCAGAAAAATCAAACAAAAGAAATAAACATTTGAATGTTTAATGGGATATCAGACTAATCAGGTTAAACAACCAGGTGAAAACTTGGTTTTGACATAAGCAGGATTTTGTAGCTAAATGATTGGTGACAAGAAGAATTGAGCTGCATCTATTGCCAAAAAGAACATCTAGAAAAGATAAAGCAGAAGAATTTATAAGAAAACAAAATGACATTTTTTAGACTTTAAATCACTAAAACATGATGTCAGAGACTAATTTAAGCTGGAAGGAATCTCTGGAGACCATTTTGCCATTTTGTCCTGTGTGCACCTCAAAGCAGGGCCAACTTAAATCAGATTTCTTGCAGTCTTTTCCAGTTGGATTTTTAAGGTATCAAGGATGGAGATTGCACAACCTCTTCATGCCACCCTCTCCAATGTTTTACTACCTTTCTTATGAATATTTCTCCTAATATACAATCAGAATTTCCCATGCTGCATCTTGTCCTTTGCCATTTGTTGTTCTTCTCTGTATTTCTAAGAAGTGTCCAGTTTCATCCACTTTGTACTCTCTGATTAGATAAACAACAGTAAGTTCTCCCTTTAGCTTTCTGTTCTCCAGATTGGGGAAACTCAGTTCTCTCAGTTTCTCCTCATATACGATATGGGCCAGCTGCCTTGACATCTTGATGGTTTTTTGTTGGCCTAGGTACTAGAAATGTCTTTCTTGAATGGAAGAGTCCAAAACTGGACAAGATTCTCCAGATCTGGTCCCACATGTGCTGAATAGAGTGGCAGATTCACTTCCCTTGGCCTTCTGTCTACACTCTTGTCAATACAGTCTGGTACATGACTGGTCTTCTTCAATACAAGGGCAACCTGCTGACTCATGTTCAACTTGTTGTCTACCAGGATTCCCAGGTCCTTTTCTGTAAAGTTGTTCTTTGTACAACCAGATCCCAGCCTCTGTTATTGCATGAGATTATTTCATCTCAGCTCCAGGACTGCATATTTACTTTTTGGGGAACTCATGAAGTTCCTTTGAATCCATATCTTCAGCCTTTTGAGCTCCCTCTGAATGACAGCCTTGACCTTGAATTTATTGAGTGCTCCTCCTATCAATTTGGTTTCATCCAAAACCTTGCTGAGGTGCACTCTGTCCCACTGCCCAGATCATTAACACTGACTTTAAACAGAACTGGCTTCAGGACTGATCCCTGACGAACGCCACTACCAATCAACAGTTTGTTGGAGATCATGCTATTGATCACTACTCTTTGACCCTGCAATATCCTTTATTATGAGGTTCACATATTCCTCTGCTGCATCTGGTGCTGGCCAGTTCTACAGAAGTCTCTGAACACACGAGCCTCAGCCGATGATCCAGTATGATTTCCTAAGTAATTCTTCTCTGAGTGTCATAGGATTTAGTGGACTATTCAATATACTTTGATCTCTGGAATGACATGTTTTCTAATCAATAGAACATGCAGGACTACTAAAAAAAAAAAAAATGCTAGAGTAAAAAGCATTTAGGTTTCATTTGTTTTCCCAAGCTACAGTTAGCATTCAAATTTGTTCTTTTCTTGTAGTATTCTGTGAAATTTATTTTCACCATGAAGAACCAATTATTAAAGTATTTTTTTTCCAAAATACTACAACCAGTACCTGTCACAATTGAATTAGTGTGATTTGCTATCCTGCCCCTCCTTGCTAGTATACTGCTGTGCAGTTATCCCTTAACAAATCAAAGATCAGAGTATGAGTGTTGCAAATCAGATTTGAAAAGTGTTTACTTCAGGAAAATTTGTACAGTTAATCTAGTGTATTACACTCTATGTAATGATTCATTCACTGTTCTTGAAATAATAAGAAATTAAGCTAAGGGTGACATTTTGATAGTCTACAATAAAAACAAAAATATTCTAAGGAAAAATTAATTAGTTTTATTTTTTCATGTAAGAAAAGGAAAGACTTGTTGGTCATTTTGCCATTCTCTCTCCTAGTATAACAGCAGCAAACATTAAGTATTCTAATGTCATGATGGACTGGGTATTTCTTCCCATAGTGTCTGCTGCAGAATCACATGAGGTGGGATTTTTGAAGTTTGGGGGTTGATTTTTTTGCTTTAGTTTTGGTGGGTTTTTTAATTATTTCAAGTAAGCAGATTTGAAGTTAAATTAAATATGTTCAGCTTCATTGGCATGAATTATTTTCCTGCCATAAAAGTTTCACTACAGTTTCATTTACTAATATTTGTTGTTTTTTATTAGCATGCCTAGGATAGTGGGAGTAGAGACTATAGGAAGTCTTAGCTGGAGTGTCAAATAAGGGACATTCTACATTAAGAACAGCTTTTCCAAGATATAGGCCAGATGGTAGGCTTGAGACTTAGAAGCTGAGAGAAGTAGCTGGAGCTGTGTCAAGAGAAATAGGTTGTGGGTTTTTTTTTTTAAAAAAAAGCACTAGAAAAAAAGGAAGCAAGAGACACTATCAAGTCAAATCAACACAAGTAACTATTTGTGGTATCATTCTCAGGTCTGCATGAATAGATGTATTGCTCACATAATAACCTAGAAAACAAATGTAAAGCAAGGATGAGGAACAAGTTAAACATACCAAATATTTGGATACACCTATACAAATATAATTCACTTTATTTAGCTTTAAGATGCTGTCAACCCATGACTTCATAACACAGCTTTTGAAATTTCCATCAAGTTTGAAGGAGGAACTGAAACTGTTAACTGTCCAAACCCATGGGATAGGAACTACATGTATATCAAAATGTCAAGACAGGACAATGCATTGAAAGGGAAGTTATTCTCTACCTGTGAACCTAGAAACTTCGTATGCTGATATGACTGCACCAGTCTGAAACCTGCACTGTGCCGCCTCCACTCTGGAACCAGGGCAGGGTTTAATTTAATTCTGGCTTCATATTTCAGAGCCATCTTAAAACATATTGAAGGATAATTAAGTGCTAAAATAAAAATACCTTCCAGATTATGGAACTTTTCCTTTTTTTCAGACCTGACATTCACAACCACAGCCATAGAAATCAGCCAGGATTGCCCAGGATTGAATTTCTTGCCCAGATGTCCAATATTAACCACAGAGCTGTATAATAGGTTTATAATCTTCAGGTTTATAATTATAAAGTTATAATCTTCAGCAACAACTAACAGCAGTCAAACCATGACTCTTGTAAGTTAGTTGTCATTGTGCTATACCATCACAAAGGAGAAAGGTATATAGATCCCCTCATTTCTTATGGAAAGTGTCTCGAAATAATACTATAGATATATAAATATGAAAGAATTTTACAATCTAAGCCAGATAGATCCAAATCAGGTGTACAGCAAACACTTTTAGCAGCAGGCATCGGAAGTAAGGGGTAGCCTTAGATGAACACTATTCAAAGCTGGAATATGATGTTGCTGTCATGAATTAATCTCAAAACTAGTGACAAGTATTTTTTCATTCTTGAAACCTGTCCTTACTGGAGGAAATATTCCAGGATAACAAGTTTTAGAACAATTTATGGATTGAGAGATACCTGAAAGAGTCTACAAGGCTTATTGAAGCTAACTGTAGCTCTTAGACAATTGTTTAACACTGAGGTTCTGCATAAGTTCATAAGAGTAAAGAACAGCAAAGGTTTATGTATCTGACTTGCTTTGGCTAACAAGAGAGGATAAACATATGCAGAGTGAGGGAGCTGGATTCCTTTCATACCTAGATATGTAAAAACTTTAGTATTTAAGACAGCATATTTCCTATCTATGAAACTAGAAGGGGAAATTCCCTTATTAACAGAAGATTGAACATTACTAGCTGGAAGGGAGCCACAGATTGGATTTTCTGAGCAGGATTTTAAAAACTCTCTGAGTGTGCCTAACTGCTTCCATTCTCAAAAGACAAGAACTGGTGCATTTGGGAGATTTTGGAAAACAACCCGTGAGGCTCTGGAGACAGAAAGAGAGGAAGGGTTTTACAGTTGAAGAATGCAAAGCCATGCCTCTCTTTTCTGAAATGTACTGCAGGCTGAGAAAGTCCCTGTGTACCCTGGCAAGGTGTGTGAGAATGTATTTCAGTGCACATTTCTGTTTTCGCTCTGTGTTATCCAGTGTTTCAAGAAAGAAATACTGTTCCTGAATATTTGGTTTATGATGCACTAGAGAGATTATGGAAGTCTTTAGAGAACATATCGCTATATTTGCTACCTAATAACTTCAACAAGCTGTTAATGTATTTTAGGTAGATAGAGTAAAAATTCTCTATCAATTTATTTAATAAGGAAGTTTAAGAGGTGATTTCATCATGGTCTACAAGCACTTAAGTGAAGAAGGCCATCAGACGGCAATGGCTTTTTAATTTACTGGAAAGTCGTAATGAGTTTCAGTGGGTAGAAGCTGATGCTAGATAAATCCAGACCAGAAACAAGGTACATATAATAAGTATAGCTAATCATGCATTAGAAAATCTTTCCTAAGTGTATGATGGATTCCTCACCACCTGAAGTCTAAAAGTTGAGTCTGGATATCCTTCAATTAAGTTTGTGATAGTTCAAACAGTAGCCATAAATTTGATACAGGAGTTAGTGAGTGAAGTTCTTTTTCATGTGCTTGCCCAGAGACCAGACAGGTATTTTAATGGTTGGTTCTGACTTTAAATCTATGAAGACTAGGTGAATAGTGAATACATTCCTTTACATTACAAGAAGGACATTTTGTTGCTGGACCATGTGCAAAGAAGTGCAATGAAGATGCCTCTATTCTATGATTCTATGATTATTCAGAAACTTCCCAAATTTTTGCACATAATGAGATGGCAGCAATAGTTTTGTACAAAATCACCAGTGTAAGACAAAATATACTAGACAAAAAGGTGACATATTTCTACCCTCCAGAGCTTGCTTTCTAACACAGGTTTCAAGGTGGTTATGTGGAACATGAGAATTGAGTGTTCTTGTAATGATTCTCCAGTGTAAGGTAGATATACAAGTCTTTACAATACAGAGGATGAATAGAGGACACCACCAACATTCATTTCCCTTTGCCACTTCATTCATTGCTGAATTTAGTTCTGGACACTCGGTTATTATATCTTAGACCGCAGGCTAGTATCAGTAAGTCTATATTTTTCCTTCTTCCCTTTTTCTAATCTATCTAATAAAAAGAAAAAAAAAAGAAAAAAAAAAAAGAAAAAAATAAAGACTCATTAAGTTAGTGTTGGAAATATTAGATGAATACACAGTCTTAGACTGAAGACTGAATCAATGGAGTTAGAAATCAGAAGCTTTCCTTGCTTTTTATTTACAGTATCTGTTTGGGTGAAAGAGTAAAAGAGATGGTAGGTCTTTTCTTCCTGCAAGAATACCCATTAGAATCCATCCTAATCTTTATGTTTAAGAATACAGAACAATATTTTTTTAGGTTACCTCAATCAATACACAAACATTCTGCCCATTTAATTTACTGTCTCCTAATTTCTCTCAGAAAGGATATAGAGTTTAGATACTCACCTGCATGTAGAAACAATCTTCTTTAGGTCCATTTTATAGATATAGAAACTGATGCATTCAACTCAGTTTTTAGAGATGCTATGTAAAATTTTCAAGGACTTATTTTTTCTTAACAATCAAACACTAATTAACATTATTGATTCCACTTAATGAGTCACGAACACTATAAAAAAGGTCAGACCTTAACTAGGCTATGTAGAAATATATAGAACTTCAATATTTTTATTTCATTATTATTTAATTGTGTACCTGAAGAGCATCTGAAGCAATGTTAGAGAGCAATGAATAACACTAATGTTTTCCAGCTATGGAAGTGAGTTGGATTAGAGCTGACAAGAGTGTTTTGTGTTATATGGTCACCATTTCACATAGCACATCCTCAACTTTTCAACTTAAGTTAAGAAAGGCTAGGCTGGTGGAGAACCTAGGCCTATCTAACACAGTGCCCCTTATCCAGCAGTGTCTGCAAGCAGACTGCAGGAGAAAAGGATGAACTGAACATGCATATTTGATGCTTCCACCTAATACTTTCCCAGCCTCTAAGCATCTTCAGCTGAGGGGATTTCCTGAATGTGTCTAGTTTAGTTACTATCTAGTTCATTACAAAAGATCCTTTTTCCAAAAACTTCTTCAAGGAGCAATTTTTTCTTATATCTTGAAGCTTTATGTAGAAGAGACAATCTTTTTTTCTTATGGAGGTTTGGATATAAAATAATATTTCTTAAAAATAAATATAATTGTGAGCAGTCTAGCTGGAGAAGAACCATATGCATAAGGGGTAAAACAATACACATTTTAAGAACTCACATATGTTCATAAGAGTTGAACTACTAAGGTTGTGCAAAATGGAGAGGGAAAATATCCCCACTGTGAGTTCAGATATGAAGGTAGTCATTGAGGAATAAACATTAGGAGTTTTGACATATATCTCCTACTTAACAATAGATATTTTTTCTCGTCCATTATGTGAGCTCTTAAAAAATCCTGTGAAAGATCGAGTCCCCTAAGTGCTTAATCATTAGAATCATTAGTAAATGTGACAAGAAAAATGAATTTCATTTATTTAGCTAAATATTATTATTAAGCAGTCAGTTGCACTGAACTCAACCTCTTCACTATTCTTAAATGTTGTGAGAAATTTGACTTCAGTGTTACATTATTGTACACTCAACACGGCAACTGATACTGAGGAATGTAGCACATGTGCACATGTATAACATGCTGACTCTGGAAGGGTTTGGATGTAGCAGAGGTAGGTTTTTCATATCTGATTTTAAACCTCTACTATCTGAGCAAGTTATCCAAACTAGCTATAATCAAAGAAGAGAAACAGTGGATTTTAGGGTGAAAAATGTGTCATCTTAAAGAAGAGGTCTAAAAGAGACAGATGTCTCATACTGTAACAGTTCTGTTCACTCTTGTTGACTTGAAAAGGAGCCTAGGGTGACTAGCTCAGATGCAGATGTCTAACTTAGGTGTGATGCATTTCTCCCTAGGGGCTCTAGTGTCCTTCCTTGTTAACTGTAGAAATAATCCTTCTTCGGATTGGAAACTTTTGGAAATAAGCCTTGTAAAAAGCCTAATATCTTTATGGCTTTAAATAATTATAAAATTTTGCCATTTCTGTGAGCATCTGTGGGCTGTGATAAAAGAACTTTTGAAGTTGAAAACACACTACTGTATACTTTTGCACTGTTGCCCTACTCAGGAATCTTGAGCTCTTTTTCATAAATTGGATATAATCTCATTTTGTAGTAGCACTTGTTTGTTCTTCTCCCACTTTTAATATTTGGCATGCTATAAAATAAAAAAATGCCCAGAAGGGGATGTAAAATTGCTGAGATTTTCTAAAACCACAAAAAGCTTCAGTCCAGTTTCCACTGCATTCATAAACATTTTTTTCCTTCTACTATTATTTTCAAATACTGAAAATTAAAGCCTTGGTATTGCCATTTCTTCCAAGTTAAAATTTGGCATGTTGGACTAATTGTGATACAAGCATAAAACACAGAGCTTTAGTCTATTTAAAGGAAAATAATACAGAAAAAACACCCAAAAAATATTATTATGAACTTAAGAAATGTAGGATTTGGATTTCATTTTATAAATATGTAGCACATAAGATGAAAATCTTGTTTTCCTTCTCTGCAGCATGAGTGACAGATTTCTAATTGTTGTAAACCAGAGACTAGCTTGAAGTAAATACTTTTTGTGAATGAATTGGTGTTAACTGACAGTAGTAGTGCCAGTTAGTAATATATAACTGAATCATTACAGTGACCAGATACATCACCACCTCCAGTTTGTCACTTCCTCTCTTCCCATAAAATCTGTACAGCATTCATGAGATGATCTGAGCTGCTTACAAGGAGCTCAAGACTTTCTCTTAAAGCTCAGATGAATCCTTGAAATGAATACATGATTCTTCACATTACTAGATAACAATTTTGAGCTGTCTTAGCAGATGTGGCTTCATGAACATTCTACCATGCTATATGAAACTCCAAGGAGAAAACTACATTTTTGTATAAAGGAACAGCAACAGAATGGTGAAGGGATTTCACAGAATACAGATGTGTTGTTCTTT
Organism: Antrostomus carolinensis; assembly: GCF_000700745.2. Taxonomy (NCBI): domain Eukaryota; kingdom Metazoa; phylum Chordata; class Aves; order Caprimulgiformes; family Caprimulgidae; genus Antrostomus; species Antrostomus carolinensis. The sequence goes on from NW_010335111.1 coordinate 18,206, forward strand.
ACCCTCCAAAGGCTGATACTCCTTTGTATCTCCATGTGGATGTGTGAATGCAAGTTAGTGCTTATTTTTTAGAGTTGTCCAGTCTCCTTTTTTCTATAGCTTTTTTTAAGATCTTGTCTTCCATGTAGCGTTAGCTCAGGAAGCATCATCCTTCACCTGGCCTTTTATTAGACATAGAGATCCCTGAATGTAGGCCACCAAAACAAGTAGATGAAGCATGGCTGATGTTTCAATGTAGTCATGCTGAAAAAAGTGATGCAGTGATGATTCGAGCGCTGAGTGCCGCTAAATGCTGCAACCCTGCTGTTAAAGTGGTATTTTGCAATATAATTGTAATAACTTGAAAGGAATGGATGCTACTGTGAAAGAGCACTGAGAATGCCAGCAAGAGACCAATTTTATGTGGTTTGTATGTTTGAGGTAGGTGTTTGTTTGGAAGAGAATTGACTGAGGATGTCAATTAGTCTTAAAATGATACTCTTCTGGGGACAGTCAGAAAAACTAACAAAAGTTAGTCTCCCAATCTGAATCATTCTATGGAGGAACCCTTCCCTGAACTAACTATAATGAAAACCTGGGGAAAGTAGCTGTCCAAGTCTTAAGTTAGCCTTTGTGGATATCCCTCTGTGAGATAAATCAAAATAATATGTGTAAATAAATATTGTTAGGGTCTTTAAACAGCGGCTGCTCCTTCATACTACACTTAATAGTACACACAGGCAAAATGGTTGTAAACATAAATTATTTTTGTAGTATATAGAGTTCTAATACTTCCTTCACCAATCGAACAATCTGAAGAGAAATCGAAATGTGGGTAACCTGGGTCTCTAGAGTAGTTTGAATCACAATAAATAGTTGCATGGATGAAGAGAATTCAAGGCCAAATTTTCATTTAATTCCATCTAATTAAAGCTCTAACATCCTTCATGTTATGCTCCTAGTTTATCTTATTTTTTTTCCCTCTTCCCTCTGTGTGATTTAATAATGAAATGGATAGGAGAAATTAGGTGCCTAAGTAAGAAGGTGCAGGAGAATGATCTGTATATATATGCATGTTGATTTGTCAGGTAATTATTTCAACAGCCTTTCAGTTTCATTAGAGATTCTGGTACAAGTCAGAATGTCACTTATTTTTATTTAAAGGTTACAGAATGGAAAATGAGAACTGACATCTTCTGCAAGCAGACCTGATTTGTCAAGTATCAGCTGTATCTCCAGTGTTGTTCAAAGCTATATTGGCTTGGCTTTTGTCAACAGAGCTTTCCAGTTCACTGAGGGGCAGTGACCACACACTTTGCCTTGCTCTGTTCTGCTTACAATGTTTTTCTGATTTCCAGTTTTACTTCTCTAATTACTCACTATGAATATTTAAAAGTTTTACACATTGCAACAGTAACTGTAAATCCTGAGTCATCTTGATGCCTGAGATTGTTAATCCCATCCCAGATAAACACTATAAAGGTCTGATATGTCTTAAAAAAATATAATAAATTACAGTACAGGTCTCAAAGACAGCACAGGCAGCAAATCCACCATGCTCCTCCAAACTAAGGCTCTCTGGGAAAGCCTTCCAACAAGTTGCAAAATCAACATCTTCAAGATACCACTCAGTTTCTTCTAGCAAGTTGGTTTTGAGTTTTTTCCTTGGTTGAGGAAGGAGAAACACAGTATGTTCATTACAATGAAAAGCAGGCCATGTTTGATACATGTTTAGAATCTGCAAAAAAATTGTGCCTTTTTAACAAGCATCATCAGTGACTCCTTGTGGGAAAGTTAAAGCCTTGCTTCTCTTTGTCTTTTCGGCTCAGGTTTGTGTGTGGGGTTTTTTTGTTTGTTTGGCTTTTTTTTTTTCAGTAAAGACTGTTTCAAATTGTGGAAATCATCTCTTTTCATTTAAGGTACATCTTTGATGTAGATGTGAAAGTTTGATACAGTTGTCTAAGGATGCCCCAACCATGTGAGATGCCTTGGCCCTCAGCTGCCTTGTCAAAAGCATGTTTTTCTATTGGTCATAGAATCACAGAATCATAGAATCATTTCATTGGAAAAGACCTTTGAGATCATAAAGTCCAACCATATCTGTCCTGTGTTGTATCTGTCCTATCCATAGGTTTACTAGATGCTCTAAAAACTTTGAATTGATTCTAGGAGTTTTTATTAAGGCAAACTTGAATCAGGCTCTGCAAGCAGGATTTAGTTTCATGTTTAGATAGCCACATATCAGATGCACGCGCCAACTTGTGAATATGTAATTGTGAGCTCCGTATCTAAGCTCCTGACATAGAGATAAATGGTTTGGTTCAGTTGCCTAAATCCAGTTTTCTAGTACAATTTGACCTAACTATATCCAGGACATTTTCACAAGACCTACAGCCTTCTGGAACAGCATATGAAAGCCAAGCAGAATATGTTTGGACATCTCATACCTAACTATGGCTGGGCATCTGAATCCCCCCTCTAATGAATGCAGTCATGTGATCCAAAACAGCTATTCAGCTCTTCAAAAAATAGACATTTAGGACATGGTAAAGACACCTGAACAAGACAGAGAGAATACTGCCACACCAGAGGTACTACATGTACATCCCTGCCATTTAAATGATGTTGCGAGATATGATGCAGGATCTCTGAGAGATATGCTCTTTAGGAACAGCAGTTGAAGGGTAGGTGGGTTACCTTATAATGTTTTTAATGGCAGAGGAACAATATGTTAAGGCAACTGGGCTCAGTCTTTACTGGCCAGTCAACTGAACTGCCTTTTAGACCCTCTGAAGTCACACGTTGTTGACATTTTAATATAAGAAAAATCTCCATAGTATTTACATCCCCTAACCTTAAACTGGGACCCAGTCAAAATCACATTTCCAAGCAGCCATTAATAATGGAAAATGTTTCTTTTAGCAATTATATCATGATGCAGAGTTATCTATCCATCTTCCCAACCCTACTCTACCTTTTGTTCTTGTCCATATGGCAAAACAAGACATCTTCAGTAGAGCACTGTCCTTAAGTCCTGAGAATTCAGTGCAAAATAATCAATAAATGTGTTTCATACAATAGATCTTAAGCTTTCTTGTAGTTATGTTGCTCTCATCATTGAAATTCATGCAAAAGTTATAACTTTATTGGTTAATTACAACTCAAAATTCACTTTCACCCCTTCTTGTACTCTAATTGGCCACATTAGTTTTTACTTTAAGTAGTTGGTGTAAATCTCTGCTTTCTCTTAAGGTCAGAGGTACTATTTTAGGAGAGTGGCTTTCTATTCTTTTGTGAATGATTGTCATAGATAATGGAAAATGGCAGCTGGTTTTGTTCTCAGTGGGATGTGTCTGTAAGTAATTATTAAGGAAGACTAGAACTTGGTATGGCTGATCATCTCTTCTTTTAAACCTATAAATAAAAACTGAAAGCAATTAGGGCTAAAGGGCAATCTGGATGTAATTTGTGTGCAATGCCTAACACAGCAGGACTCTAATTCAAATGGTGTTGTATGCAATGATATGATATTTCCCCAGATCTATAATTCCCAGATTTGAGCAAGCTTAAATGCTATAAAAAGTTATTTCTAACCAAAATGGATAGCTGGGAAGGTTTGGATTGCATGAATCTACTCTTTTGTGATATGTGGCACAGGTTCCCACATACAAGGTTTTCCCAAAGCTCTGGCAAACATGTTTTTGACATATCTTTACCCTAAGTAAAAACTCATCTATGTCAAGACTGGCTCAATTATAAAATACAGTCTGCTATGCAAGGTCTAAGGGATAAAAATAATATATTCAGAAGTTAATTTTCTTGAATAAAGCTGTTAGATTGGCAAGAAAAATAGAATACAGAAAGGTAGGAAACCCTCTAGCAACAGTGGAAACTCTAACAAGAATTATTTATCATAAATAAAAAAACATTCAAGATGACATGTCAAAGCATAATAGCCACTAGTTGTGCAGGGACTGGGTTACTCAACTATGCAATTCAGGTTGAAAACAAATGGTATCTTATAATGTTTATGGCGTGTTAGATACTTAAATGTGAACTGGAAAATGCCTGACTTTTTAAATTTGAAGTGCAGCTGTGTCAATTAAATGCAGCGAATAGTATTTACACTTTTTAGTAGTACAACTGGGGAAAAAAATCAAACGGCAATAAAAAAGATTGTACGAAAATTTAAACCAATTGATAGAAAACTGGTATACATTTGTGGCCTGCAATTTGTCTTCAATTTAAAAAGTAGAATGAGAAAATAAAAAAAAAAAACCAACAAAAACCTCACCCTAAACCTTACAGGCATACTTGTGTGTTTAACTGCTCTGCAATTGGAGAAATCATTCTCTTGTTTCACTCAGCATTCAGATGACTTATTGCTCTTCATACCCTGTTTAGCTCATTTTTAAACACAGAAAGAAAACCATAGCATTTGGAGGTTGGTAGATGTAGATCTGTTATTTTTGGTCCAGTAATGAAACTATGCATTTAGATCTTCTTCCAAACTCTCATTTTCTCACCAGAAAGACAAAAGGCTTTCAAGAAGTAATTTTAGGTTGCTGAAATTTTTGCTTGTTGTGATTAATTTCTGGAAACACAGAGGCAGATCAATTAGCTCAGCTGCCTCAGCAAAGCTTCAGATGTTCTAATGTACAGGATGAGGTATATCCCTAATGTCCCATTTCATCCCATAATGCCTATCGCAGAATGCCTGGTAAAAGCACATCCTAAAAAGGCCTTAGTGTGTCTAATTCCTTTGGGTTTATGCTTGATGCACATCTTACCCTACAGTCTCAGGAAGGAGAGAGGAATGAGCTATTCTCATTCATTTGTAATATGTCTTGCTTTGTTTTCTTTTTATCTTCCTTTCTTCTCCTCCATCTACAGCTGACTGCCATTACACCTTGTCTTGCAAAGTCCTTTCTGGCTTGGGCACAGACAGCAATTTAGGCTGTACTATTGCAGTGAGTCTTCTCCACCACTTGCGTTTGTAATGCTTTTCCCTCCTTCTTTTTTTTAGCTATTTATCTTCCACATTCCCATCTGTGTATATGCTTCATCAAGCTCTTATGGCTGAAGTGAGGCACTTGTTATCCAAGGACTGTGAGACCTTTTGCACTTTCCAGTCAGCGTAGGAGGGAACTTCTTTCATCTGTAAGCAACTCCTCAAATTTCTTAGTACCCATAATTTTTTCTATATAATTTCTCACATTTTCTTTGATAACAGAATAAGGGTCTGTTATGGTTTAGCCCCACCCAGCAACTAAGCACCACACAGCCACTCGCTTACTTCCATTCAATGGAATGAGGGAGAGAATTAGAATGGTAAAAGTGAGAAAACTTGTGGGTTGATGTGGTGGTTAAACCCATCGGTAGGACCATGAGGTCCTGCACTCACTCCCCTCACCCGGTGAGATGGGAAAGAAATCACAATAAAGGGGCACAAATTAGGATGAAGGACAGGGAGGGCTCACTCACCAGTTATGGTCACGGACAGAATAGACTCAACTTGTGGAAGAAAAATTAATTTAATTTGTAACCAATCATCTGAGTAGCATAGTGAAACCACATAACAACCACATCTTAAGACACCTTCCCCCTACCCCTTCCTCCAACCCGGAATCAAATCACATTGCTCCCCTAATTTCTCTACTTTCCCTCCTGCCCCAGCAGCACAGGGGACAGGGGATTGGGGTTTCAGTCAGTTCACCATTGTCGCTCTTCCTGGC
>NW_010335112.1:0-487 GCF_000700745.2 Antrostomus carolinensis
AATAATCAAAATTTGATTACATAGAAGAGTTTAGTTTAATTAAGAAGTAGAAAATTGCAAAGGGTAATATATAAGTTTGGATTGTTAGTTTTAAACTAGGTAATCATAGAAACCTCATCAAGAAGAGAGTGTAAAGTCTCCGGACTGTTCTAATCATTAACTTAGAGTTAAGAACAATGTATCTTCATCATAGAATTTCAGAAATAAAAATTTATCTTAATATTCATAGAAACATTAAGACTCTTTATTTTACTGATCACTGGGATGTGACAAGAGAACATATTGAGCTAATTCCTTAGACAAGGTAGACAGCAGCATTGGAAACAGGCCCAAGAAAGAACTGAGCCTGTGCAAAGGAAAAGTACAACCAAAGGACACAGTGATGAAGACTATCAACGATCACCAGAGGACCTTGACCACCACCAGAGAGAGAAAGTGCACATGCAAAAGGACCATTTACATAGAATCATAGAATCATAGAATCATA